>NC_086375.1:40560099-40589378 GCF_036588685.1 Mytilus trossulus
GTTGGTTGGTTGGTTAAACACGTTAGATAGTGTTTCTCGAAACAAGCGAGAAAGAAACTAATGAGATCGTAGACTCCATATTAAACACATGAGACGGAAACATGCACCGATTTGTTGATTGATTGGTTGGTTGGTTGGCTAAACATGTTGATTGGTTGATTAAACACGTTGGTTGGTTGGTTGGTTGGTTGGTTAAACTACGTTTGATAGTGTTTCTTGAAACAAGCGAGAAAGAAACAAATGAGATCGTGGACTCCATATTAAACACATGAGACGGAAACATGCACTGATGGTTGATTGATTGATTGGTTGGTTGGTTGGTTGGCTAACATGTTGATTGGTTGATTAAACACGTTGGTTGGTTGGTTAAACACGTTGGAAAGTGTTTCTTGAAACAAGCGAGAAAGAAACAAATGAGATCGTGGACTCCATATTAAACACATGAGACGGAAACATGCACTGATTGGTTGATGGTTGGTTGATGGTTGGCTAAACATGTTGATTGGTTGATTAAACACGTTGGTTGGTTGGTTGGTTAAACACGTTTGATAAGTGTTTCTTGAAACAAGCGAGAAAGAAACAAATGAGATCGTGGACTCCATATTAAACACATGAGACGGAAACATGCACTGATTGATTGATTGATTTATTGGTTGGTTGGTTGTTTGGTTGGTTGATTTATTGTTGAACACGTTGATTGGTTGATCAAACACATTCATTTGTAAGTGGGGGTAAAAAAAAGGGGGGGGGGGTCCTAGGGATTTTTTTTTTTATATAAACGGAACAGAATGGTTAAAATTGTCGTTTTACAATTTAAATAAATTGCTTCTAAAAAGCAATTGTAAACGGTCTTGCCCCCCCCCCCTTTGAAACATGATTGATTGTTATGTGTGTGTGTGTGTTTGTTTGTCTGTTTGTTTGTTTCGTAAGGGGTCTATATTATTCCGGGGAAGTTTCATGTTTAGTTCGGAAAGTTTTTATTTTATTTCAGGTCCAGCGCGCGCGCCAGATCGAGGAGACATCACGTGACGCGGGTTGATAATAACGAAAACTCAGTCTTTTATTTCTTTTCAGGTGGAGACGTTGAACAGACAACATCTATAGAGATGGAATGTACACAATGTAATTTCCTTTTGTCCTTGTAGGAAATTGACATTTCGGTCACAGTTCACCAGCAGTGCATGATTTGGATTTATTGATCCGGTGTAACTTTAAAACACGCGTTGCATGCTTATTTTCTTGTAATGAACATTTTTCAGCACCAGTTTGTAACACAGATAAGTATTTTATCTAGAAGCAAACATTTTATTTTAGTATTTCACTGAGATTTACGGCCCTGCCCTGCTAATTTTGCATAGGTACTTTTTCTGTACAAAAAATCTGTAGTACTGGAAAATTACTTTTAAAATATAGTACTTTTTTAGTACTTTAAATTTATTGTAATATTTAAGTACTTGTTTTTTTACAGTTACTTGATTTGTACTTCAAATTTTAAGTACTCAATTTGTACTTTAATTGTGTAGTACTAAATGTGTACCTCAAATATTAGGTACGAAATCAAGTACTGTAAAAAACAGGTACCTAAATATTACAATAAATTTAAAGTACTAAAAAGTACCATATTTTAAAAGTAATTTTCCAGTACCACAGATTTTTTGTACAGAAAAAGTACCTATGCAAAAGTAGCAGTGTAGGACGCGATTTTTACGGCATTGCCATTTTTTTTCTCTAGGAAAAGTCTTGAGAGATATCTGCACCACGTTGTTTTATGAACCTTTAGTACATGTATGCCCTGCTGACTGCACATTTTGGGGTCGATTAGACTTGTAGTTTCAGAGTATTAACTGATAAGAAGGATGTGGATTTTTTTTTCAGAAGAGATGTAAGAACAATATTGAAATTCAATTCTTCTTGAATAATTGATCATAGGTCTTTTCTTCCATATTGTTTTAATGAAACTGTCATAAATAAACGGTCATACATATTGATTGATTGGTTGGTTGGTTGGTTGGTTGGTTTGTTTGTTTATTACTTAAACACTTGGGATAGGGTCTCTTGAAGCAACCGGAAAAAAAAACTGAGATCTTGGACCCCGTATTGAACACACGAGACGGAAACATGCACTGATGTTTTGATTGATTGATTGATTGGTTGGTTGGTTGGTTGGTTGGTTGGTTGGTTAAACATGTTGATTGGTTGATTAAACACGTTGGTTGGTTGGTTAAACACGTTAGATAGTGTTTCTCGAAACAAGCGAGAAAGAAACTAATGAGATCGTAGACTCCATATTAAACACATGAGACGGAAACATGCACCGATTGGTTGATTGATTGGTTGGTTGGTTGGCTAAACATGTTGATTGGTTGATTAAACACGTTGGTTGGTTGGTTGGTTGGTTGGTTAAACACGTTTGATAGTGTTTCTTGAAACAAGCGAGAAAGAAACAAATGAGATCGTGGACTCCATATTAAACACATGAGACGGAAACATGCACTGATTGGTTGATTGATTGATTGGTTGGTTGGTTGGTTGGCTAAACATGTTGATTGGTTGATTAAACACGTTGGTTGGTTGGTTAAACACGTTGGAAAGTGTTTCTTGAAACAAGCGAGAAAGAAACAAATGAGATCGTGGACTCCATATTAAACACATGAGACGGAAACATGCACTGATTGGTTGATTGGTTGGTTGATGGTTGGCTAAACATGTTGATTGGTTGATTAAACACGTTGGTTGGTTGGTTGGTTAAACACGTTTGATAGTGTTTCTTGAAACAAGCGAGAAAGAAACAAATGAGATCGTGGACTCCATATTAAACACATGAGACGGAAACATGCACTGATTGATTGATTGATTTATTGGTTGGTTGGTTGTTTGGTTGGTTGATTTATTGGTTGAACACGTTGATTGGTTGATCAAACACATTCATTTGTAAGTGGGGGTAAAAAAAAAGGGGGGGGGGGGGGGTCCTAGGGATTTTTTTTTTTATATAAACGGAACAGAATGGTTAAAATTGTCGTTTTACAATTTAAATAAATTGCTTCTAAAAAGCAATTGTAAACGGTCTTGCCCCCCCCCCTTTGAAACATGATTGATTGTTATGTGTGTGTGTGTGTTTGTTTGTCTGTTTGTTTGTTTCTGTAAGGGGTCTATATTATTCCGGGGAAGTTTCATGTTTAGTTCGGAAAGTTTTTATTTTATTTCAGGTCCAGCGCGCGCGCCAGATCGAGGAGACATCACGTGACGCGGGTTGATAATAACGAAAACTCAGTCTTTTTATTTCTTTTCAGGTGGAGACGTTGAACAGACAACATCTATAGAGATGGAATGTACACAATGTAATTTCTTTTGTCCTTGTAGGAAATTGACATTTCGGTCACAGTTCACCAGCAGTGCATGATTTGGATTTTATTGATCCGGTGTAACTTTAAAACACGCGTTGCATGCTTATTTTCTTGTAATGAACATTTTTCAGCACCAGTTTGTAACACAGATAAGTATTTTAATCTAGAAGCAAACATTTTATTTTAGTATTTCACTGAGATTTACGGCCCTGCACTGCTAATTTTGCATAGGTACTTTTTCTGTACAAAAAATCTGTAGTACTGGAAAATTACTTTTAAAATATAGTACTTTTTTAGTACTTTAAATTTATTGTAATATTTAAGTACTTGTTTTTTACAGTACTTGATTTGTACTTCAAATTTTAAGTACTCAATTTGTACTTTAATTGTGTAGTACTAAATGTGTACCTCAAATATTAGGTACAAATCAAGTACTGTAAAAAACAGGTACCTAAATATTACAATAAATTTAAAGTACTAAAAAAGTACCATATTTTAAAAGTAATTTTCCAGTACCACAGATTTTTTGTACAGAAAAAGTACCTATGCAAAAGTAGCAGTGTAGGACGCGATTTTTACGGCATTGCCATTTTTTTTCTCTAGGAAAAGTCTTGAGAGATATCTGCACCACGTTGTTTTATGAACCTTTAGTACATGTATGCCCTGCTGACTGCACATTTTGGGGTCGATTAGACTTGTAGTTTCAGAGTATAACTGATAAGAAGGATGTGGATTTTTTTTTCAGAAGAGATGTAAGAACAATATTGAAATTCAATTCTTCTTGAATAATTGATCATAGGTCTTTTCTTCCATATTGTTTTAATGAAACTGTCATAAATAAACGGTCATACATATTGATTGATTGGTTGGTTGGTTGGTTGGTTGGTTTGTTTGTTTATTACTTAAACACTTGGGATAGGGTCTCTTGAAGCAACCGGAAAAAAAAACTGAGATCTTGGACCCCGTATTGAACACACGAGACGGAAACATGCACTGATGTTTTGATTGATTGATTGATTGGTTGGTTGGTTGGTTGGTTGGTTGGTTGGTTAAACATGTTGATTGGTTGATTAAACACGTTGGTTGGTTGGTTAAACACGTTAGATAGTGTTTCTCGAAACAAGCGAGAAAGAAACTAATGAGATCGTAGACTCCATATTAAACACATGAGACGGAAACATGCACCGATTGGTTGATTGATTGGTTGGTTGGTTGGCTAAACATGTTGATTGGTTGATTAAACACGTTGGTTGGTTGGTTGGTTGGTTGGTTAAACACGTTTGATAGTGTTTCTTGAAACAAGCGAGAAAGAAACAAATGAGATCGTGGACTCCATATTAAACACATGAGACGGAAACATGCACTGATTGGTTGATTGATTGATTGGTTGGTTGGTTGGTTGGCTAAACATGTTGATTGGTTGATTAAACACGTTGGTTGGTTGGTTAAACACGTTGGAAAGTGTTTCTTGAAACAAGCGAGAAAGAAACAAATGAGATCGTGGACTCCATATTAAACACATGAGACGGAAACATGCACTGATTGGTTGATTGGTTGGTTGATGGTTGGCTAAACATGTTGATTGGTTGATTAAACACGTTGGTTGGTTGGTTGGTTAAACACGTTTGATAGTGTTTCTTGAAACAAGCGAGAAAGAAACAAATGAGATCGTGGACTCCATATTAAACACATGAGACGGAAACATGCACTGATTGATTGATTGATTTATTGGTTGGTTGGTTGTTTGGTTGGTTGATTTATTGGTTGAACACGTTGATTGGTTGATCAAACACATTCATTTGTAAGTGGGGGTAAAAAAAAAGGGGGGGGGGGGTCCTAGGGATTTTTTTTTTTATATAAACGGAACAGAATGGTTAAAATTGTCGTTTTACAATTTAAATAAATTGCTTCTAAAAAGCAATTGTAAACGGTCTTGCCCCCCCCCCTTTGAAACATGATTGATTGTTATGTGTGTGTGTGTGTTTGTTTGTCTGTTTGTTTGTTTCTGTAAGGGGTCTATATTATTCCGGGGAAGTTTCATGTTTAGTTCGGAAAGTTTTTATTTTATTTCAGGTCCAGCGCGCGCGCCAGATCGAGGAGACATCACGTGACGCGGGTTGATAATAACGAAAACTCAGTCTTTTTATTTCTTTTCAGGTGGAGACGTTGAACAGACAACATCTATAGAGATGGAATGTACACAATGTAATTTCTTTTGTCCTTGTAGGAAATTGACATTTCGGTCACAGTTCACCAGCAGTGCATGATTTGGATTTTATTGATCCGGTGTAACTTTAAAACACGCGTTGCATGCTTATTTTCTTGTAATGAACATTTTTCAGCACCAGTTTGTAACACAGATAAGTATTTTAATCTAGAAGCAAACATTTTATTTTAGTATTTCACTGAGATTTACGGCCCTGCACTGCTAATTTTGCATAGGTACTTTTTCTGTACAAAAAATCTGTAGTACTGGAAAATTACTTTTAAAATATAGTACTTTTTTAGTACTTTAAATTTATTGTAATATTTAAGTACTTGTTTTTTACAGTACTTGATTTGTACTTCAAATTTTAAGTACTCAATTTGTACTTTAATTGTGTAGTACTAAATGTGTACCTCAAATATTAGGTACAAATCAAGTACTGTAAAAAACAGGTACCTAAATATTACAATAAATTTAAAGTACTAAAAAAGTACCATATTTTAAAAGTAATTTTCCAGTACCACAGATTTTTTGTACAGAAAAAGTACCTATGCAAAAGTAGCAGTGTAGGACGCGATTTTTACGGCATTGCCATTTTTTTTCTCTAGGAAAAGTCTTGAGAGATATCTGCACCACGTTGTTTTATGAACCTTTAGTACATGTATGCCCTGCTGACTGCACATTTTGGGGTCGATTAGACTTGTAGTTTCAGAGTATAACTGATAAGAAGGATGTGGATTTTTTTTTCAGAAGAGATGTAAGAACAATATTGAAATTCAATTCTTCTTGAATAATTGATCATAGGTCTTTTCTTCCATATTGTTTTAATGAAACTGTCATAAATAAACGGTCATACATATTGATTGATTGGTTGGTTGGTTGGTTGGTTGGTTTGTTTGTTTATTACTTAAACACTTGGGATAGGGTCTCTTGAAGCAACCGGAAAAAAAAACTGAGATCTTGGACCCCGTATTGAACACACGAGACGGAAACATGCACTGATGTTTTGATTGATTGATTGATTGGTTGGTTGGTTGGTTGGTTGGTTGGTTGGTTAAACATGTTGATTGGTTGATTAAACACGTTGGTTGGTTGGTTAAACACGTTAGATAGTGTTTCTCGAAACAAGCGAGAAAGAAACTAATGAGATCGTAGACTCCATATTAAACACATGAGACGGAAACATGCACCGATTGGTTGATTGATTGGTTGGTTGGTTGGCTAAACATGTTGATTGGTTGATTAAACACGTTGGTTGGTTGGTTGGTTGGTTGGTTAAACACGTTTGATAGTGTTTCTTGAAACAAGCGAGAAAGAAACAAATGAGATCGTGGACTCCATATTAAACACATGAGACGGAAACATGCACTGATTGGTTGATTGATTGATTGGTTGGTTGGTTGGTTGGCTAAACATGTTGATTGGTTGATTAAACACGTTGGTTGGTTGGTTAAACACGTTGGAAAGTGTTTCTTGAAACAAGCGAGAAAGAAACAAATGAGATCGTGGACTCCATATTAAACACATGAGACGGAAACATGCACTGATTGGTTGATTGGTTGGTTGATGGTTGGCTAAACATGTTGATTGGTTGATTAAACACGTTGGTTGGTTGGTTGGTTAAACACGTTTGATAGTGTTTCTTGAAACAAGCGAGAAAGAAACAAATGAGATCGTGGACTCCATATTAAACACATGAGACGGAAACATGCACTGATTGATTGATTGATTTATTGGTTGGTTGGTTGTTTGGTTGGTTGATTTATTGGTTGAACACGTTGATTGGTTGATCAAACACATTCATTTGTAAGTGGGGGTAAAAAAAAAGGGGGGGGGGGGGGGTCCTAGGGATTTTTTTTTTTATATAAACGGAACAGAATGGTTAAAATTGTCGTTTTACAATTTAAATAAATTGCTTCTAAAAAGCAATTGTAAACGGTCTTGCCCCCCCCCCTTTGAAACATGATTGATTGTTATGTGTGTGTGTGTGTTTGTTTGTCTGTTTGTTTGTTTCTGTAAGGGGTCTATATTATTCCGGGGAAGTTTCATGTTTAGTTCGGAAAGTTTTTATTTTATTTCAGGTCCAGCGCGCGCGCCAGATCGAGGAGACATCACGTGACGCGGGTTGATAATAACGAAAACTCAGTCTTTTTATTTCTTTTCAGGTGGAGACGTTGAACAGACAACATCTATAGAGATGGAATGTACACAATGTAATTTCTTTTGTCCTTGTAGGAAATTGACATTTCGGTCACAGTTCACCAGCAGTGCATGATTTGGATTTTATTGATCCGGTGTAACTTTAAAACACGCGTTGCATGCTTATTTTCTTGTAATGAACATTTTTCAGCACCAGTTTGTAACACAGATAAGTATTTTAATCTAGAAGCAAACATTTTATTTTAGTATTTCACTGAGATTTACGGCCCTGCACTGCTAATTTTGCATAGGTACTTTTTCTGTACAAAAAATCTGTAGTACTGGAAAATTACTTTTAAAATATAGTACTTTTTTAGTACTTTAAATTTATTGTAATATTTAAGTACTTGTTTTTTACAGTACTTGATTTGTACTTCAAATTTTAAGTACTCAATTTGTACTTTAATTGTGTAGTACTAAATGTGTACCTCAAATATTAGGTACAAATCAAGTACTGTAAAAAACAGGTACCTAAATATTACAATAAATTTAAAGTACTAAAAAAGTACCATATTTTAAAAGTAATTTTCCAGTACCACAGATTTTTTGTACAGAAAAAGTACCTATGCAAAAGTAGCAGTGTAGGACGCGATTTTTACGGCATTGCCATTTTTTTTCTCTAGGAAAAGTCTTGAGAGATATCTGCACCACGTTGTTTTATGAACCTTTAGTACATGTATGCCCTGCTGACTGCACATTTTGGGGTCGATTAGACTTGTAGTTTCAGAGTATAACTGATAAGAAGGATGTGGATTTTTTTTTCAGAAGAGATGTAAGAACAATATTGAAATTCAATTCTTCTTGAATAATTGATCATAGGTCTTTTCTTCCATATTGTTTTAATGAAACTGTCATAAATAAACGGTCATACATATTGATTGATTGGTTGGTTGGTTGGTTGGTTGGTTTGTTTGTTTATTACTTAAACACTTGGGATAGGGTCTCTTGAAGCAACCGGAAAAAAAAACTGAGATCTTGGACCCCGTATTGAACACACGAGACGGAAACATGCACTGATGTTTTGATTGATTGATTGATTGGTTGGTTGGTTGGTTGGTTAAACATGTTGATTGGTTGATTAAACACGTTGGTTGGTTGGTTAAACACGTTAGATAGTGTTTCTCGAAACAAGCGAGAAAGAAACTAATGAGATCGTAGACTCCATATTAAACACATGAGACGGAAACATGCACCGATTGGTTGATTGATTGGTTGGTTGGTTGGCTAAACATGTTGATTGGTTGATTAAACACGTTGGTTGGTTGGTTGGTTGGTTGGTTAAACACGTTTGATAGTGTTTCTTGAAACAAGCGAGAAAGAAACAAATGAGATCGTGGACTCCATATTAAACACATGAGACGGAAACATGCACTGATTGGTTGATTGATTGATTGGTTGGTTGGTTGGTTGGCTAAACATGTTGATTGGTTGATTAAACACGTTGGTTGGTTGGTTAAACACGTTGGAAAGTGTTTCTTGAAACAAGCGAGAAAGAAACAAATGAGATCGTGGACTCCATATTAAACACATGAGACGGAAACATGCACTGATTGGTTGATTGGTTGGTTGATGGTTGGCTAAACATGTTGATTGGTTGATTAAACACGTTGGTTGGTTGGTTGGTTAAACACGTTTGATAGTGTTTCTTGAAACAAGCGAGAAAGAAACAAATGAGATCGTGGACTCCATATTAAACACATGAGACGGAAACATGCACTGATTGATTGATTGATTTATTGGTTGGTTGGTTGTTTGGTTGGTTGATTTATTGGTTGAACACGTTGATTGGTTGATCAAACACATTCATTTGTAAGTGGGGGTAAAAAAAAAGGGGGGGGGGGGGTCCTAGGGATTTTTTTTTTTATATAAACGGAACAGAATGGTTAAAATTGTCGTTTTACAATTTAAATAAATTGCTTCTAAAAAGCAATTGTAAACGGTCTTGCCCCCCCCCCCCCTTTGAAACATGATTGATTGTTATGTGTGTGTGTGTGTTTGTTTGTCTGTTTGTTTGTTTCTGTAAGGGGTCTATATTATTCCGGGGAAGTTTCATGTTTAGTTCGGAAAGTTTTTATTTTATTTCAGGTCCAGCGCGCGCGCCAGATCGAGGAGACATCACGTGACGCGGGTTGATAATAACGAAAACTCAGTCTTTTTATTTCTTTTCAGGTGGAGACGTTGAACAGACAACATCTATAGAGATGGAATGTACACAATGTAATTTCTTTTGTCCTTGTAGGAAATTGACATTTCGGTCACAGTTCACCAGCAGTGCATGATTTGGATTTTATTGATCCGGTGTAACTTTAAAACACGCGTTGCATGCTTATTTTCTTGTAATGAACATTTTTCAGCACCAGTTTGTAACACAGATAAGTATTTTAATCTAGAAGCAAACATTTTATTTTAGTATTTCACTGAGATTTACGGCCCTGCACTGCTAATTTTGCATAGGTACTTTTTCTGTACAAAAAATCTGTAGTACTGGAAAATTACTTTTAAAATATAGTACTTTTTTAGTACTTTAAATTTATTGTAATATTTAAGTACTTGTTTTTTACAGTACTTGATTTGTACTTCAAATTTTAAGTACTCAATTTGTACTTTAATTGTGTAGTACTAAATGTGTACCTCAAATATTAGGTACAAATCAAGTACTGTAAAAAACAGGTACCTAAATATTACAATAAATTTAAAGTACTAAAAAAGTACCATATTTTAAAAGTAATTTTCCAGTACCACAGATTTTTTGTACAGAAAAAGTACCTATGCAAAAGTAGCAGTGTAGGACGCGATTTTTACGGCATTGCCATTTTTTTTCTCTAGGAAAAGTTTTGAGAGATATCTGCACCACGTTGTTTTATGAACCTTTAGTACATGTATGCCCTGCTGACTGCACATTTTGGGGTCGATTAGACTTGTAGTTTCAGAGTATAACTGATAAGAAGGATGTGGATTTTTTTTTCAGAAGAGATGTAAGAACAATATTGAAATTCAATTCTTCTTGAATAATTGATCATAGGTCTTTTCTTCCATATTGTTTTAATGAAACTGTCATAAATAAACGGTCATACATATTGATTGATTGGTTGGTTGGTTGGTTGGTTGGTTTGTTTGTTTATTACTTAAACACTTGGGATAGGGTCTCTTGAAGCAACCGGAAAAAAAAACTGAGATCTTGGACCCCGTATTGAACACACGAGACGGAAACATGCACTGATGTTTTGATTGATTGATTGATTGGTTGGTTGGTTGGTTGGTTGGTTGGTTGGTTAAACATGTTGATTGGTTGATTAAACACGTTGGTTGGTTGGTTAAACACGTTAGATAGTGTTTCTCGAAACAAGCGAGAAAGAAACTAATGAGATCGTAGACTCCATATTAAACACATGAGACGGAAACATGCACCGATTGGTTGATTGATTGGTTGGTTGGTTGGCTAAACATGTTGATTGGTTGATTAAACACGTTGGTTGGTTGGTTGGTTGGTTGGTTAAACACGTTTGATAGTGTTTCTTGAAACAAGCGAGAAAGAAACAAATGAGATCGTGGACTCCATATTAAACACATGAGACGGAAACATGCACTGATTGGTTGATTGATTGATTGGTTGGTTGGTTGGTTGGCTAAACATGTTGATTGGTTGATTAAACACGTTGGTTGGTTGGTTAAACACGTTGGAAAGTGTTTCTTGAAACAAGCGAGAAAGAAACAAATGAGATCGTGGACTCCATATTAAACACATGAGACGGAAACATGCACTGATTGGTTGATTGGTTGGTTGATGGTTGGCTAAACATGTTGATTGGTTGATTAAACACGTTGGTTGGTTGGTTGGTTAAACACGTTTGATAGTGTTTCTTGAAACAAGCGAGAAAGAAACAAATGAGATCGTGGACTCCATATTAAACACATGAGACGGAAACATGCACTGATTGATTGATTGATTTATTGGTTGGTTGGTTGTTTGGTTGGTTGATTTATTGGTTGAACACGTTGATTGGTTGATCAAACACATTCATTTGTAAGTGGGGGTAAAAAAAAAGGGGGGGGGGGTCCTAGGGATTTTTTTTTTTATATAAACGGAACAGAATGGTTAAAATTGTCGTTTTACAATTTAAATAAATTGCTTCTAAAAAGCAATTGTAAACGGTCTTGCCCCCCCCCTTTGAAACATGATTGATTGTTATGTGTGTGTGTGTGTTTGTTTGTCTGTTTGTTTGTTTCTGTAAGGGGTCTATATTATTCCGGGGAAGTTTCATGTTTAGTTCGGAAAGTTTTTATTTTATTTCAGGTCCAGCGCGCGCGCCAGATCGAGGAGACATCACGTGACGCGGGTTGATAATAACGAAAACTCAGTCTTTTTATTTCTTTTCAGGTGGAGACGTTGAACAGACAACATCTATAGAGATGGAATGTACACAATGTAATTTCTTTTGTCCTTGTAGGAAATTGACATTTCGGTCACAGTTCACCAGCAGTGCATGATTTGGATTTTATTGATCCGGTGTAACTTTAAAACACGCGTTGCATGCTTATTTTCTTGTAATGAACATTTTTCAGCACCAGTTTGTAACACAGATAAGTATTTTAATCTAGAAGCAAACATTTTATTTTAGTATTTCACTGAGATTTACGGCCCTGCACTGCTAATTTTGCATAGGTACTTTTTCTGTACAAAAAATCTGTAGTACTGGAAAATTACTTTTAAAATATAGTACTTTTTTAGTACTTTAAATTTATTGTAATATTTAAGTACTTGTTTTTTACAGTACTTGATTTGTACTTCAAATTTTAAGTACTCAATTTGTACTTTAATTGTGTAGTACTAAATGTGTACCTCAAATATTAGGTACAAATCAAGTACTGTAAAAAACAGGTACCTAAATATTACAATAAATTTAAAGTACTAAAAAAGTACCATATTTTAAAAGTAATTTTCCAGTACCACAGATTTTTTGTACAGAAAAAGTACCTATGCAAAAGTAGCAGTGTAGGACGCGATTTTTACGGCATTGCCATTTTTTTTCTCTAGGAAAAGTCTTGAGAGATATCTGCACCACGTTGTTTTATGAACCTTTAGTACATGTATGCCCTGCTGACTGCACATTTTGGGGTCGATTAGACTTGTAGTTTCAGAGTATAACTGATAAGAAGGATGTGGATTTTTTTTTCAGAAGAGATGTAAGAACAATATTGAAATTCAATTCTTCTTGAATAATTGATCATAGGTCTTTTCTTCCATATTGTTTTAATGAAACTGTCATAAATAAACGGTCATACATATTGATTGATTGGTTGGTTGGTTGGTTGGTTGGTTTGTTTGTTTATTACTTAAACACTTGGGATAGGGTCTCTTGAAGCAACCGGAAAAAAAAACTGAGATCTTGGACCCCGTATTGAACACACGAGACGGAAACATGCACTGATGTTTTGATTGATTGATTGATTGGTTGGTTGGTTGGTTGGTTAAACATGTTGATTGGTTGATTAAACACGTTGGTTGGTTGGTTAAACACGTTAGATAGTGTTTCTCGAAACAAGCGAGAAAGAAACTAATGAGATCGTAGACTCCATATTAAACACATGAGACGGAAACATGCACCGATTGGTTGATTGATTGGTTGGTTGGTTGGCTAAACATGTTGATTGGTTGATTAAACACGTTGGTTGGTTGGTTGGTTGGTTGGTTAAACACGTTTGATAGTGTTTCTTGAAACAAGCGAGAAAGAAACAAATGAGATCGTGGACTCCATATTAAACACATGAGACGGAAACATGCACTGATTGGTTGATTGATTGATTGGTTGGTTGGTTGGTTGGCTAAACATGTTGATTGGTTGATTAAACACGTTGGTTGGTTGGTTAAACACGTTGGAAAGTGTTTCTTGAAACAAGCGAGAAAGAAACAAATGAGATCGTGGACTCCATATTAAACACATGAGACGGAAACATGCACTGATTGGTTGATTGGTTGGTTGATGGTTGGCTAAACATGTTGATTGGTTGATTAAACACGTTGGTTGGTTGGTTGGTTAAACACGTTTGATAGTGTTTCTTGAAACAAGCGAGAAAGAAACAAATGAGATCGTGGACTCCATATTAAACACATGAGACGGAAACATGCACTGATTGATTGATTGATTTATTGGTTGGTTGGTTGTTTGGTTGGTTGATTTATTGGTTGAACACGTTGATTGGTTGATCAAACACATTCATTTGTAAGTGGGGGTAAAAAAAAAGGGGGGGGGGGGGTCCTAGGGATTTTTTTTTTTATATAAACGGAACAGAATGGTTAAAATTGTCGTTTTACAATTTAAATAAATTGCTTCTAAAAAGCAATTGTAAACGGTCTTGCCCCCCCCCCCCCTTTGAAACATGATTGATTGTTATGTGTGTGTGTGTGTTTGTTTGTCTGTTTGTTTGTTTCTGTAAGGGGTCTATATTATTCCGGGGAAGTTTCATGTTTAGTTCGGAAAGTTTTTATTTTATTTCAGGTCCAGCGCGCGCGCCAGATCGAGGAGACATCACGTGACGCGGGTTGATAATAACGAAAACTCAGTCTTTTTATTTCTTTTCAGGTGGAGACGTTGAACAGACAACATCTATAGAGATGGAATGTACACAATGTAATTTCTTTTGTCCTTGTAGGAAATTGACATTTCGGTCACAGTTCACCAGCAGTGCATGATTTGGATTTTATTGATCCGGTGTAACTTTAAAACACGCGTTGCATGCTTATTTTCTTGTAATGAACATTTTTCAGCACCAGTTTGTAACACAGATAAGTATTTTAATCTAGAAGCAAACATTTTATTTTAGTATTTCACTGAGATTTACGGCCCTGCACTGCTAATTTTGCATAGGTACTTTTTCTGTACAAAAAATCTGTAGTACTGGAAAATTACTTTTAAAATATAGTACTTTTTTAGTACTTTAAATTTATTGTAATATTTAAGTACTTGTTTTTTACAGTACTTGATTTGTACTTCAAATTTTAAGTACTCAATTTGTACTTTAATTGTGTAGTACTAAATGTGTACCTCAAATATTAGGTACAAATCAAGTACTGTAAAAAACAGGTACCTAAATATTACAATAAATTTAAAGTACTAAAAAAGTACCATATTTTAAAAGTAATTTTCCAGTACCACAGATTTTTTGTACAGAAAAAGTACCTATGCAAAAGTAGCAGTGTAGGACGCGATTTTTACGGCATTGCCATTTTTTTTCTCTAGGAAAAGTTTTGAGAGATATCTGCACCACGTTGTTTTATGAACCTTTAGTACATGTATGCCCTGCTGACTGCACATTTTGGGGTCGATTAGACTTGTAGTTTCAGAGTATAACTGATAAGAAGGATGTGGATTTTTTTTTCAGAAGAGATGTAAGAACAATATTGAAATTCAATTCTTCTTGAATAATTGATCATAGGTCTTTTCTTCCATATTGTTTTAATGAAACTGTCATAAATAAACGGTCATACATATTGATTGATTGGTTGGTTGGTTGGTTGGTTGGTTTGTTTGTTTATTACTTAAACACTTGGGATAGTGTCTCTTGAAGCAACCGGAAAAAAAAACTGAGATCTTGGACCCCGTATTGAACACACGAGACGGAAACATGCACTGATGTTTTGATTGATTGATTGATTGGTTGGTTGGTTGGTTGGTTGGTTGGTTGGTTGGTTGGTTAAACATGTTGATTGGTTGATTAAACACGTTGGTTGGTTGGTTAAACACGTTAGATAGTGTTTCTCGAAACAAGCGAGAAAGAAACTAATGAGATCGTAGACTCCATATTAAACACATGAGACGGAAACATGCACCGATTGGTTGATTGATTGGTTGGTTGGTTGGCTAAACATGTTGATTGGTTGATTAAACACGTTGGTTGGTTGGTTGGTTGGTTGGTTAAACACGTTTGATAGTGTTTCTTGAAACAAGCGAGAAAGAAACAAATGAGATCGTGGACTCCATATTAAACACATGAGACGGAAACATGCACTGATTGGTTGATTGATTGATTGGTTGGTTGGTTGGTTGGCTAAACATGTTGATTGGTTGATTAAACACGTTGGTTGGTTGGTTAAACACGTTGGAAAGTGTTTCTTGAAACAAGCGAGAAAGAAACAAATGAGATCGTGGACTCCATATTAAACACATGAGACGGAAACATGCACTGATTGGTTGATTGGTTGGTTGATGGTTGGCTAAACATGTTGATTGGTTGATTAAACACGTTGGTTGGTTGGTTGGTTAAACACGTTTGATAGTGTTTCTTGAAACAAGCGAGAAAGAAACAAATGAGATCGTGGACTCCATATTAAACACATGAGACGGAAACATGCACTGATTGATTGATTGATTTATTGGTTGGTTGGTTGTTTGGTTGGTTGATTTATTGGTTGAACACGTTGATTGGTTGATCAAACACATTCATTTGTAAGTGGGGGTAAAAAAAAAGGGGGGGGGGGGGTCCTAGGGATTTTTTTTTTTATATAAACGGAACAGAATGGTTAAAATTGTCGTTTTACAATTTAAATAAATTGCTTCTAAAAAGCAATTGTAAACGGTCTTGCCCCCCCCCTTTGAAACATGATTGATTGTTATGTGTGTGTGTGTGTTTGTTTGTCTGTTTGTTTGTTTCTGTAAGGGGTCTATATTATTCCGGGGAAGTTTCATGTTTAGTTCGGAAAGTTTTTATTTTATTTCAGGTCCAGCGCGCGCGCCAGATCGAGGAGACATCACGTGACGCGGGTTGATAATAACGAAAACTCAGTCTTTTTATTTCTTTTCAGGTGGAGACGTTGAACAGACAACATCTATAGAGATGGAATGTACACAATGTAATTTCTTTTGTCCTTGTAGGAAATTGACATTTCGGTCACAGTTCACCAGCAGTGCATGATTTGGATTTTATTGATCCGGTGTAACTTTAAAACACGCGTTGCATGCTTATTTTCTTGTAATGAACATTTTTCAGCACCAGTTTGTAACACAGATAAGTATTTTAATCTAGAAGCAAACATTTTATTTTAGTATTTCACTGAGATTTACGGCCCTGCACTGCTAATTTTGCATAGGTACTTTTTCTGTACAAAAAATCTGTAGTACTGGAAAATTACTTTTAAAATATAGTACTTTTTTAGTACTTTAAATTTATTGTAATATTTAAGTACTTGTTTTTTACAGTACTTGATTTGTACTTCAAATTTTAAGTACTCAATTTGTACTTTAATTGTGTAGTACTAAATGTGTACCTCAAATATTAGGTACAAATCAAGTACTGTAAAAAACAGGTACCTAAATATTACAATAAATTTAAAGTACTAAAAAAGTACCATATTTTAAAAGTAATTTTCCAGTACCACAGATTTTTTGTACAGAAAAAGTACCTATGCAAAAGTAGCAGTGTAGGACGCGATTTTTACGGCATTGCCATTTTTTTTCTCTAGGAAAAGTCTTGAGAGATATCTGCACCACGTTGTTTTATGAACCTTTAGTACATGTATGCCCTGCTGACTGCACATTTTGGGGTCGATTAGACTTGTAGTTTCAGAGTATAACTGATAAGAAGGATGTGGATTTTTTTTTCAGAAGAGATGTAAGAACAATATTGAAATTCAATTCTTCTTGAATAATTGATCATAGGTCTTTTCTTCCATATTGTTTTAATGAAACTGTCATAAATAAACGGTCATACATATTGATTGATTGGTTGGTTGGTTGGTTGGTTGGTTTGTTTGTTTATTACTTAAACACTTGGGATAGGGTCTCTTGAAGCAACCGGAAAAAAAAACTGAGATCTTGGACCCCGTATTGAACACACGAGACGGAAACATGCACTGATGTTTTGATTGATTGATTGATTGGTTGGTTGGTTGGTTGGTTAAACATGTTGATTGGTTGATTAAACACGTTGGTTGGTTGGTTAAACACGTTAGATAGTGTTTCTCGAAACAAGCGAGAAAGAAACTAATGAGATCGTAGACTCCATATTAAACACATGAGACGGAAACATGCACCGATTGGTTGATTGATTGGTTGGTTGGTTGGCTAAACATGTTGATTGGTTGATTAAACACGTTGGTTGGTTGGTTGGTTGGTTGGTTAAACACGTTTGATAGTGTTTCTTGAAACAAGCGAGAAAGAAACAAATGAGATCGTGGACTCCATATTAAACACATGAGACGGAAACATGCACTGATTGGTTGATTGATTGATTGGTTGGTTGGTTGGTTGGCTAAACATGTTGATTGGTTGATTAAACACGTTGGTTGGTTGGTTAAACACGTTGGAAAGTGTTTCTTGAAACAAGCGAGAAAGAAACAAATGAGATCGTGGACTCCATATTAAACACATGAGACGGAAACATGCACTGATTGGTTGATTGGTTGGTTGATGGTTGGCTAAACATGTTGATTGGTTGATTAAACACGTTGGTTGGTTGGTTGGTTAAACACGTTTGATAGTGTTTCTTGAAACAAGCGAGAAAGAAACAAATGAGATCGTGGACTCCATATTAAACACATGAGACGGAAACATGCACTGATTGATTGATTGATTTATTGGTTGGTTGGTTGTTTGGTTGGTTGATTTATTGGTTGAACACGTTGATTGGTTGATCAAACACATTCATTTGTAAGTGGGGGTAAAAAAAAAGGGGGGGGGGGGTCCTAGGGATTTTTTTTTTTATATAAACGGAACAGAATGGTTAAAATTGTCGTTTTACAATTTAAATAAATTGCTTCTAAAAAGCAATTGTAAACGGTCTTGCCCCCCCCCCCTTTGAAACATGATTGATTGTTATGTGTGTGTGTGTGTTTGTTTGTCTGTTTGTTTGTTTCTGTAAGGGGTCTATATTATTCCGGGGAAGTTTCATGTTTAGTTCGGAAAGTTTTTATTTTATTTCAGGTCCAGCGCGCGCGCCAGATCGAGGAGACATCACGTGACGCGGGTTGATAATAACGAAAACTCAGTCTTTTTATTTCTTTTCAGGTGGAGACGTTGAACAGACAACATCTATAGAGATGGAATGTACACAATGTAATTTCTTTTGTCCTTGTAGGAAATTGACATTTCGGTCACAGTTCACCAGCAGTGCATGATTTGGATTTTATTGATCCGGTGTAACTTTAAAACACGCGTTGCATGCTTATTTTCTTGTAATGAACATTTTTCAGCACCAGTTTGTAACACAGATAAGTATTTTAATCTAGAAGCAAACATTTTATTTTAGTATTTCACTGAGATTTACGGCCCTGCACTGCTAATTTTGCATAGGTACTTTTTCTGTACAAAAAATCTGTAGTACTGGAAAATTACTTTTAAAATATAGTACTTTTTTAGTACTTTAAATTTATTGTAATATTTAAGTACTTGTTTTTTACAGTACTTGATTTGTACTTCAAATTTTAAGTACTCAATTTGTACTTTAATTGTGTAGTACTAAATGTGTACCTCAAATATTAGGTACAAATCAAGTACTGTAAAAAACAGGTACCTAAATATTACAATAAATTTAAAGTACTAAAAAAGTACCATATTTTAAAAGTAATTTTCCAGTACCACAGATTTTTTGTACAGAAAAAGTACCTATGCAAAAGTAGCAGTGTAGGACGCGATTTTTACGGCATTGCCATTTTTTTTCTCTAGGAAAAGTTTTGAGAGATATCTGCACCACGTTGTTTTATGAACCTTTAGTACATGTATGCCCTGCTGACTGCACATTTTGGGGTCGATTAGACTTGTAGTTTCAGAGTATAACTGATAAGAAGGATGTGGATTTTTTTTTCAGAAGAGATGTAAGAACAATATTGAAATTCAATTCTTCTTGAATAATTGATCATAGGTCTTTTCTTCCATATTGTTTTAATGAAACTGTCATAAATAAACGGTCATACATATTGATTGATTGGTTGGTTGGTTGGTTGGTTGGTTTGTTTGTTTATTACTTAAACACTTGGGATAGTGTCTCTTGAAGCAACCGGAAAAAAAAACTGAGATCTTGGACCCCGTATTGAACACACGAGACGGAAACATGCACTGATGTTTTGATTGATTGATTGATTGGTTGGTTGGTTGGTTGGTTGGTTGGTTGGTTAAACATGTTGATTGGTTGATTAAACACGTTGGTTGGTTGGTTAAACACGTTAGATAGTGTTTCTCGAAACAAGCGAGAAAGAAACTAATGAGATCGTAGACTCCATATTAAACACATGAGACGGAAACATGCACCGATTGGTTGATTGATTGGTTGGTTGGTTGGCTAAACATGTTGATTGGTTGATTAAACACGTTGGTTGGTTGGTTGGTTGGTTGGTTAAACACGTTTGATAGTGTTTCTTGAAACAAGCGAGAAAGAAACAAATGAGATCGTGGACTCCATATTAAACACATGAGACGGAAACATGCACTGATTGGTTGATTGATTGATTGGTTGGTTGGTTGGTTGGCTAAACATGTTGATTGGTTGATTAAACACGTTGGTTGGTTGGTTAAACACGTTGGAAAGTGTTTCTTGAAACAAGCGAGAAAGAAACAAATGAGATCGTGGACTCCATATTAAACACATGAGACGGAAACATGCACTGATTGGTTGATTGGTTGGTTGATGGTTGGCTAAACATGTTGATTGGTTGATTAAACACGTTGGTTGGTTGGTTGGTTAAACACGTTTGATAGTGTTTCTTGAAACAAGCGAGAAAGAAACAAATGAGATCGTGGACTCCATATTAAACACATGAGACGGAAACATGCACTGATTGATTGATTGATTTATTGGTTGGTTGGTTGTTTGGTTGGTTGATTTATTGGTTGAACACGTTGATTGGTTGATCAAACACATTCATTTGTAAGTGGGGGTAAAAAAAAAGGGGGGGGGGTCCTAGGGATTTTTTTTTTTATATAAACGGAACAGAATGGTTAAAATTGTCGTTTTACAATTTAAATAAATTGCTTCTAAAAAGCAATTGTAAACGGTCTTGCCCCCCCCCTTTGAAACATGATTGATTGTTATGTGTGTGTGTGTGTTTGTTTGTCTGTTTGTTTGTTTCTGTAAGGGGTCTATATTATTCCGGGGAAGTTTCATGTTTAGTTCGGAAAGTTTTTATTTTATTTCAGGTCCAGCGCGCGCGCCAGATCGAGGAGACATCACGTGACGCGGGTTGATAATAACGAAAACTCAGTCTTTTTATTTCTTTTCAGGTGGAGACGTTGAACAGACAACATCTATAGAGATGGAATGTACACAATGTAATTTCTTTTGTCCTTGTAGGAAATTGACATTTCGGTCACAGTTCACCAGCAGTGCATGATTTGGATTTTATTGATCCGGTGTAACTTTAAAACACGCGTTGCATGCTTATTTTCTTGTAATGAACATTTTTCAGCACCAGTTTGTAACACAGATAAGTATTTTAATCTAGAAGCAAACATTTTATTTTAGTATTTCACTGAGATTTACGGCCCTGCACTGCTAATTTTGCATAGGTACTTTTTCTGTACAAAAAATCTGTAGTACTGGAAAATTACTTTTAAAATATAGTACTTTTTTAGTACTTTAAATTTATTGTAATATTTAAGTACTTGTTTTTTACAGTACTTGATTTGTACTTCAAATTTTAAGTACTCAATTTGTACTTTAATTGTGTAGTACTAAATGTGTACCTCAAATATTAGGTACAAATCAAGTACTGTAAAAAACAGGTACCTAAATATTACAATAAATTTAAAGTACTAAAAAAGTACCATATTTTAAAAGTAATTTTCCAGTACCACAGATTTTTTGTACAGAAAAAGTACCTATGCAAAAGTAGCAGTGTAGGACGCGATTTTTACGGCATTGCCATTTTTTTTCTCTAGGAAAAGTTTTGAGAGATATCTGCACCACGTTGTTTTATGAACCTTTAGTACATGTATGCCCTGCTGACTGCACATTTTGGGGTCGATTAGACTTGTAGTTTCAGAGTATAACTGATAAGAAGGATGTGGATTTTTTTTTCAGAAGAGATGTAAGAACAATATTGAAATTCAATTCTTCTTGAATAATTGATCATAGGTCTTTTCTTCCATATTGTTTTAATGAAACTGTCATAAATAAACGGTCATACATATTGATTGATTGGTTGGTTGGTTGGTTGGTTGGTTTGTTTGTTTATTACTTAAACACTTGGGATAGTGTCTCTTGAAGCAACCGGAAAAAAAAACTGAGATCTTGGACCCCGTATTGAACACACGAGACGGAAACATGCACTGATGTTTTGATTGATTGATTGATTGGTTGGTTGGTTGGTTGGTTGGTTGGTTGGTTAAACATGTTGATTGGTTGATTAAACACGTTGGTTGGTTGGTTAAACACGTTAGATAGTGTTTCTCGAAACAAGCGAGAAAGAAACTAATGAGATCGTAGACTCCATATTAAACACATGAGACGGAAACATGCACCGATTGGTTGATTGATTGGTTGGTTGGTTGGCTAAACATGTTGATTGGTTGATTAAACACGTTGGTTGGTTGGTTGGTTGGTTGGTTAAACACGTTTGATAGTGTTTCTTGAAACAAGCGAGAAAGAAACAAATGAGATCGTGGACTCCATATTAAACACATGAGACGGAAACATGCACTGATTGGTTGATTGATTGATTGGTTGGTTGGTTGGTTGGCTAAACATGTTGATTGGTTGATTAAACACGTTGGTTGGTTGGTTAAACACGTTGGAAAGTGTTTCTTGAAACAAGCGAGAAAGAAACAAATGAGATCGTGGACTCCATATTAAACACATGAGACGGAAACATGCACTGATTGGTTGATTGGTTGGTTGATGGTTGGCTAAACATGTTGATTGGTTGATTAAACACGTTGGTTGGTTGGTTGGTTAAACACGTTTGATAGTGTTTCTTGAAACAAGCGAGAAAGAAACAAATGAGATCGTGGACTCCATATTAAACACATGAGACGGAAACATGCACTGATTGATTGATTGATTTATTGGTTGGTTGGTTGTTTGGTTGGTTGATTTATTGGTTGAACACGTTGATTGGTTGATCAAACACATTCATTTGTAAGTGGGGGTAAAAAAAAAGGGGGGGGGGGTCCTAGGGATTTTTTTTTTATATAAACGGAACAGAATGGTTAAAATTGTCGTTTTACAATTTAAATAAATTGCTTCTAAAAAGCAATTGTAAACGGTCTTGCCCCCCCCCTTTGAAACATGATTGATTGTTATGTGTGTGTGTGTGTTTGTTTGTCTGTTTGTTTGTTTCTGTAAGGGGTCTATATTATTCCGGGGAAGTTTCATGTTTAGTTCGGAAAGTTTTTATTTTATTTCAGGTCCAGCGCGCGCGCCAGATCGAGGAGACATCACGTGACGCGGGTTGATAATAACGAAAACTCAGTCTTTTTATTTCTTTTCAGGTGGAGACGTTGAACAGACAACATCTATAGAGATGGAATGTACACAATGTAATTTCTTTTGTCCTTGTAGGAAATTGACATTTCGGTCACAGTTCACCAGCAGTGCATGATTTGGATTTTATTGATCCGGTGTAACTTTAAAACACGCGTTGCATGCTTATTTTCTTGTAATGAACATTTTTCAGCACCAGTTTGTAACACAGATAAGTATTTTAATCTAGAAGCAAACATTTTATTTTAGTATTTCACTGAGATTTACGGCCCTGCACTGCTAATTTTGCATAGGTACTTTTTCTGTACAAAAAATCTGTAGTACTGGAAAATTACTTTTAAAATATAGTACTTTTTTAGTACTTTAAATTTATTGTAATATTTAAGTACTTGTTTTTTACAGTACTTGATTTGTACTTCAAATTTTAAGTACTCAATTTGTACTTTAATTGTGTAGTACTAAATGTGTACCTCAAATATTAGGTACAAATCAAGTACTGTAAAAAACAGGTACCTAAATATTACAATAAATTTAAAGTACTAAAAAAGTACCATATTTTAAAAGTAATTTTCCAGTACCACAGATTTTTTGTACAGAAAAAGTACCTATGCAAAAGTAGCAGTGTAGGACGCGATTTTTACGGCATTGCCATTTTTTTTCTCTAGGAAAAGTCTTGAGAGATATCTGCACCACGTTGTTTTATGAACCTTTAGTACATGTATGCCCTGCTGACTGCACATTTTGGGGTCGATTAGACTTGTAGTTTCAGAGTATAACTGATAAGAAGGATGTGGATTTTTTTTTCAGAAGAGATGTAAGAACAATATTGAAATTCAATTCTTCTTGAATAATTGATCATAGGTCTTTTCTTCCATATTGTTTTAATGAAACTGTCATAAATAAACGGTCATACATATTGATTGATTGGTTGGTTGGTTGGTTGGTTGGTTTGTTTGTTTATTACTTAAACACTTGGGATAGGGTCTCTTGAAGCAACCGGAAAAAAAAACTGAGATCTTGGACCCCGTATTGAACACACGAGACGGAAACATGCACTGATGTTTTGATTGATTGATTGATTGGTTGGTTGGTTGGTTGGTTGGTTGGTTGGTTAAACATGTTGATTGGTTGATTAAACACGTTGGTTGGTTGGTTAAACACGTTAGATAGTGTTTCTCGAAACAAGCGAGAAAGAAACTAATGAGATCGTAGACTCCATATTAAACACATGAGACGGAAACATGCACCGATTGGTTGATTGATTGGTTGGTTGGTTGGCTAAACATGTTGATTGGTTGATTAAACACGTTGGTTGGTTGGTTGGTTGGTTGGTTAAACACGTTTGATAGTGTTTCTTGAAACAAGCGAGAAAGAAACAAATGAGATCGTGGACTCCATATTAAACACATGAGACGGAAACATGCACTGATTGGTTGATTGATTGATTGGTTGGTTGGTTGGTTGGCTAAACATGTTGATTGGTTGATTAAACACGTTGGTTGGTTGGTTAAACACGTTGGAAAGTGTTTCTTGAAACAAGCGAGAAAGAAACAAATGAGATCGTGGACTCCATATTAAACACATGAGACGGAAACATGCACTGATTGGTTGATTGGTTGGTTGATGGTTGGCTAAACATGTTGATTGGTTGATTAAACACGTTGGTTGGTTGGTTGGTTAAACACGTTTGATAGTGTTTCTTGAAACAAGCGAGAAAGAAACAAATGAGATCGTGGACTCCATATTAAACACATGAGACGGAAACATGCACTGATTGATTGATTGATTTATTGGTTGGTTGGTTGTTTGGTTGGTTGATTTATTGGTTGAACACGTTGATTGGTTGATCAAACACATTCATTTGTAAGTGGGGGTAAAAAAAAAGGGGGGGGGGGGTCCTAGGGATTTTTTTTTTTATATAAACGGAACAGAATGGTTAAAATTGTCGTTTTACAATTTAAATAAATTGCTTCTAAAAAGCAATTGTAAACGGTCTTGCCCCCCCCCTTTGAAACATGATTGATTGTTATGTGTGTGTGTGTGTTTGTTTGTCTGTTTGTTTGTTTCTGTAAGGGGTCTATATTATTCCGGGGAAGTTTCATGTTTAGTTCGGAAAGTTTTTATTTTATTTCAGGTCCAGCGCGCGCGCCAGATCGAGGAGACATCACGTGACGCGGGTTGATAATAACGAAAACTCAGTCTTTTTATTTCTTTTCAGGTGGAGACGTTGAACAGACAACATCTATAGAGATGGAATGTACACAATGTAATTTCTTTTGTCCTTGTAGGAAATTGACATTTCGGTCACAGTTCACCAGCAGTGCATGATTTGGATTTTATTGATCCGGTGTAACTTTAAAACACGCGTTGCATGCTTATTTTCTTGTAATGAACATTTTTCAGCACCAGTTTGTAACACAGATAAGTATTTTAATCTAGAAGCAAACATTTTATTTTAGTATTTCACTGAGATTTACGGCCCTGCACTGCTAATTTTGCATAGGTACTTTTTCTGTACAAAAAATCTGTAGTACTGGAAAATTACTTTTAAAATATAGTACTTTTTTAGTACTTTAAATTTATTGTAATATTTAAGTACTTGTTTTTTACAGTACTTGATTTGTACTTCAAATTTTAAGTACTCAATTTGTACTTTAATTGTGTAGTACTAAATGTGTACCTCAAATATTAGGTACAAATCAAGTACTGTAAAAAACAGGTACCTAAATATTACAATAAATTTAAAGTACTAAAAAAGTACCATATTTTAAAAGTAATTTTCCAGTACCACAGATTTTTTGTACAGAAAAAGTACCTATGCAAAAGTAGCAGTGTAGGACGCGATTTTTACGGCATTGCCATTTTTTTTCTCTAGGAAAAGTCTTGAGAGATATCTGCACCACGTTGTTTTATGAACCTTTAGTACATGTATGCCCTGCTGACTGCACATTTTGGGGTCGATTAGACTTGTAGTTTCAGAGTATAACTGATAAGAAGGATGTGGATTTTTTTTTCAGAAGAGATGTAAGAACAATATTGAAATTCAATTCTTCTTGAATAATTGATCATAGGTCTTTTCTTCCATATTGTTTTAATGAAACTGTCATAAATAAACGGTCATACATATTGATTGATTGGTTGGTTGGTTGGTTGGTTGGTTTGTTTGTTTATTACTTAAACACTTGGGATAGGGTCTCTTGAAGCAACCGGAAAAAAAAACTGAGATCTTGGACCCCGTATTGAACACACGAGACGGAAACATGCACTGATGTTTTGATTGATTGATTGATTGGTTGGTTGGTTGGTTGGTTGGTTGGTTGGTTAAACATGTTGATTGGTTGATTAAACACGTTGGTTGGTTGGTTAAACACGTTAGATAGTGTTTCTCGAAACAAGCGAGAAAGAAACTAATGAGATCGTAGACTCCATATTAAACACATGAGACGGAAACATGCACCGATTGGTTGATTGATTGGTTGGTTGGTTGGCTAAACATGTTGATTGGTTGATTAAACACGTTGGTTGGTTGGTTGGTTGGTTGGTTAAACACGTTTGATAGTGTTTCTTGAAACAAGCGAGAAAGAAACAAATGAGATCGTGGACTCCATATTAAACACATGAGACGGAAACATGCACTGATTGGTTGATTGATTGATTGGTTGGTTGGTTGGTTGGCTAAACATGTTGATTGGTTGATTAAACACGTTGGTTGGTTGGTTAAACACGTTGGAAAGTGTTTCTTGAAACAAGCGAGAAAGAAACAAATGAGATCGTGGACTCCATATTAAACACATGAGACGGAAACATGCACTGATTGGTTGATTGGTTGGTTGATGGTTGGCTAAACATGTTGATTGGTTGATTAAACACGTTGGTTGGTTGGTTGGTTAAACACGTTTGATAGTGTTTCTTGAAACAAGCGAGAAAGAAACAAATGAGATCGTGGACTCCATATTAAACACATGAGACGGAAACATGCACTGATTGATTGATTGATTTATTGGTTGGTTGGTTGTTTGGTTGGTTGATTTATTGGTTGAACACGTTGATTGGTTGATCAAACACATTCATTTGTAAGTGGGGGTAAAAAAAAAGGGGGGGGGGGGGTCCTAGGGATTTTTTTTTTTATATAAACGGAACAGAATGGTTAAAATTGTCGTTTTACAATTTAAATAAATTGCTTCTAAAAAGCAATTGTAAACGGTCTTGCCCCCCCCTTTGAAACATGATTGATTGTTATGTGTGTGTGTGTGTTTGTTTGTCTGTTTGTTTGTTTCTGTAAGGGGTCTATATTATTCCGGGGAAGTTTCATGTTTAGTTCGGAAAGTTTTTATTTTATTTCAGGTCCAGCGCGCGCGCCAGATCGAGGAGACATCACGTGACGCGGGTTGATAATAACGAAAACTCAGTCTTTTTATTTCTTTTCAGGTGGAGACGTTGAACAGACAACATCTATAGAGATGGAATGTACACAATGTAATTTCTTTTGTCCTTGTAGGAAATTGACATTTCGGTCACAGTTCACCAGCAGTGCATGATTTGGATTTTATTGATCCGGTGTAACTTTAAAACACGCGTTGCATGCTTATTTTCTTGTAATGAACATTTTTCAGCACCAGTTTGTAACACAGATAAGTATTTTAATCTAGAAGCAAACATTTTATTTTAGTATTTCACTGAGATTTACGGCCCTGCACTGCTAATTTTGCATAGGTACTTTTTCTGTACAAAAAATCTGTAGTACTGGAAAATTACTTTTAAAATATAGTACTTTTTTAGTACTTTAAATTTATTGTAATATTTAAGTACTTGTTTTTTACAGTACTTGATTTGTACTTCAAATTTTAAGTACTCAATTTGTACTTTAATTGTGTAGTACTAAATGTGTACCTCAAATATTAGGTACAAATCAAGTACTGTAAAAAACAGGTACCTAAATATTACAATAAATTTAAAGTACTAAAAAAGTACCATATTTTAAAAGTAATTTTCCAGTACCACAGATTTTTTGTACAGAAAAAGTACCTATGCAAAAGTAGCAGTGTAGGACGCGATTTTTACGGCATTGCCATTTTTTTTCTCTAGGAAAAGTCTTGAGAGATATCTGCACCACGTTGTTTTATGAACCTTTAGTACATGTATGCCCTGCTGACTGCACATTTTGGGGTCGATTAGACTTGTAGTTTCAGAGTATAACTGATAAGAAGGATGTGGATTTTTTTTTCAGAAGAGATGTAAGAACAATATTGAAATTCAATTCTTCTTGAATAATTGATCATAGGTCTTTTCTTCCATATTGTTTTAATGAAACTGTCATAAATAAACGGTCATACATATTGATTGATTGGTTGGTTGGTTGGTTGGTTGGTTTGTTTGTTTATTACTTAAACACTTGGGATAGGGTCTCTTGAAGCAACCGGAAAAAAAAACTGAGATCTTGGACCCCGTATTGAACACACGAGACGGAAACATGCACTGATGTTTTGATTGATTGATTGATTGGTTGGTTGGTTGGTTGGTTGGTTGGTTGGTTAAACATGTTGATTGGTTGATTAAACACGTTGGTTGGTTGGTTAAACACGTTAGATAGTGTTTCTCGAAACAAGCGAGAAAGAAACTAATGAGATCGTAGACTCCATATTAAACACATGAGACGGAAACATGCACCGATTGGTTGATTGATTGGTTGGTTGGTTGGCTAAACATGTTGATTGGTTGATTAAACACGTTGGTTGGTTGGTTGGTTGGTTGGTTAAACACGTTTGATAGTGTTTCTTGAAACAAGCGAGAAAGAAACAAATGAGATCGTGGACTCCATATTAAACACATGAGACGGAAACATGCACTGATTGGTTGATTGATTGATTGGTTGGTTGGTTGGTTGGCTAAACATGTTGATTGGTTGATTAAACACGTTGGTTGGTTGGTTAAACACGTTGGAAAGTGTTTCTTGAAACAAGCGAGAAAGAAACAAATGAGATCGTGGACTCCATATTAAACACATGAGACGGAAACATGCACTGATTGGTTGATTGGTTGGTTGATGGTTGGCTAAACATGTTGATTGGTTGATTAAACACGTTGGTTGGTTGGTTGGTTAAACACGTTTGATAGTGTTTCTT
>NC_086375.1:40589478-40608444 GCF_036588685.1 Mytilus trossulus
GACGTTACAAACGCCAAACAACTCAAATCTATGGCAGATTTTTGTTTACTCCAAATCTATGGCAGATCTTGTGGAAAGGGTACCGTATAACGTCACAATTGAATATACCGCCATATTACATCTTCGCCGCAGATAACGATGGCGGAACCCATAGATTTGAACACCATTCAAGATAAAGATATTACCCTGGCAACAATTTGCGGGTGGTTCAAAGGAAGATGTGAAATATTATCCCGAAGATGGACCAAATGCGCTGTACTGGCCGAGTCCCGCGATGAATTTTGGCGCCGCTATTTTGAGTAACGCATAATTTAGAAAAAGGATTTTTAGAGCCCTTTATAGTTTGCTGTTCAGTGTGAGCAAAGGCTTCGTGTTGAAGGCCGTACCTTGACCTATACTGGTTTACTTATAAATTGTAACTTGCATGGACAGTTGTCTCATTGGCACTCATACCACATCTTCCTATATTTAGTTTGTAGTAGTTTACTGTCTACGGCTGCCAAAGTTTCTATGATATATAAAATTACCGGATGTAAATTTTGATTTAAATCGTCAACAAATAAAAAAAAAGATGTATTAAAGATATCGCTGAAATAATATTATTTGAAAAATTCAAACTGGTTATTTTTCTTGGCCGTTACTTTTTTATTTTTTTTTTTTATAATTAGCGGCCTCCTGGTTTGTTGTTATTCTGACTTTGTTTTATTAGTTTGTTTAATGAATTCGTTAAACAGGTACCATGCACAGATTAAAGAATGTTTATTTTTTACAGAGGACATCATTTTAATCTTGAAGTCTGTATTAAGGCATATGCTTTTATCATTTATGATTTTTTTTTTGGTTGACCATTATGAAATGTTTATTTCACAAATATTTATAGACATGCTCCCGTTGTCGTATTTTTTCCACTTGCTTATGACAAGTCATTGGTAAACAATGTACTGCATTGTTTTTCATTTGCACAAAACTTGCCATAAATTTGGAAACAACATAAATCCGCCATAGATTATGAAATTACAAAACTTGCCATAGATTTGGGATGGCATGACGTCACACTTACCATAGATTAGCAATCTGCCATAGATTTGGAACCCACCATAGATTTGAGTCCTACATATCTACCAACTTCTATTAGTAATTTGCGATTACCATTTTAGAAATAACACCTTAGTTATTACTTAAGGTCCAGTAGAAGATGTTTTTCTAATTCAAAATTATTTTTAACTTTGCGATATGTTCTTAGTTTATTACCATGACTGCCTTAATTAGAGTCACAAAACAGGGCTTGTTTCCAGGATTTTATGAATTCCTCTTCTAATTTCTTTTGAAATAAAAAAAAGTAGTTTTGTCTTTGACACAGTATTTTGATTTTCCCAGACATGCTGAAAACCAAATTTATATAATAATACTTTTTATTTATTACCAAAACCATTAATAATTAGGAAAGTTGAAGTTTTCATTGTATGCTTTCTTTACCATACTCACTGAAATAGATGCACTTCGTCTATTCAAATACACAATTAAAAAGTACATAATTGAATACACATACATGTATTAAAAAATGACACTATAAATTCTAGAAGTATTTACGCATTAACACTTTATTGGATATTCAAAACAACAACAAAGTTTTGTTTGTCTAGACAGTTACTTCAATTTGATTGGTTATTAGAACAAAAGATCACATTCCAATGTAAAATTATCGATCGCCCCTAGGTGTGTTTGACTTTTGAAAATATTTAGGAGTTGTCTCGCTTTCAATGTAAACTTGTTTTAAGTGTTCATAAAAAAATCCATGAATTTTGGAATTTAATCCGAGCTAGTACGATTTCCACTATATTATGATAGGATTAAATCCATGTTAAATAACTGGTATCGCTTGGAAAAATCTGGATTTCAAATTTTCTATTCTTAAAGATGCTTATGTAACATCACAGAATCTTTCTCATTCAAAAAAAAACATCTTGGTATGGCTCTATGAAGTCAATTCTTGAAATGATCCCAGACATCAATCATCTATCTTCACCATTACCAAAAATTAATAGCTAATATGAAAAAAAGTAAAATCATATTTTATAGACTTGTGGAACACTGAATTGGTAAAGCATTCGGATGGTAAACTTAGAACTTATGTTACATTTAAATCAGTTTTTAGAAGAGAAAAATATCTTTCGATTATAGGGAATTTTGAACAAAGACAAAGCTTAACAAAGCTCAGAATTTCATCACACCACTTAAGAATTGAGTCCGGAAGGTATCAGGGTATTCTCCTAAATGACAGAACTTGTACTCGTTGTACTCCGGAGATGTGGAGGATGAATATCATTTTTTATTCAAATGTGTTAAATTTAATGATGACCGCAATCATCTATTTCAAGAGATAACTAAAAGTTGCCCCAACTTTTTAACTCGTAACGCAAGAGATAAACTGATATGGCTTATGAACACAGACGATAAGTCTATTCTCACTGTTGCATGTACATTTATTTCGAAAAATTGTTAACTATGTGGCTTTCTTGTCTACATTAGACACGAGGAGGACTGTGTAAATACCACAGCTCCTTGAGTACCGCCCCTTGGTGTCTGTTGCAGTAAGGAAACCTACACTATTCTCAATACATGTTTACTGCAGAATATGTTATTTGCTGTGAATATACATGAACTTTTTCCATTTGTGTTTGTTTTTCTGCATCAGATACGAGGAGGATTGTTAGAGCTTTTAAGATCACAATCCAAGAGCATCGTCCCTTGGTGTCTGTTGCAGCTAAACAATCAGTTATTTTATATGTTTACAATTTCAGCAAAATATTATAAAATCAAGTGAGAAAAAGCCCCCAAAAAAAAGTAAATATATAAATAAAGTTTTCCACATCTCTAGAGAAGCAACTCTGAAATACTTTTTTATTTAACAAATAATACCTGTATGACTATTTCAATAGTTTATTTTACAATGTTATGTAAAATACTGTATGATGTATCAATTGTATATGTTCTGTGTATATGCCCCCTGGGGACCTAATTTGGAAACAAAATTTATCTTATCTTATAAGGTGTATTGAATTTGTTACCTTCAATTCATAAACACTATTTTGAAAAATGAATCGACATAAAATAAATAGGGACATGTATGCTATATATTTTATGCCCCACCTACGATAGTTGAGGGGCATTATTTTTTTCTGGTCTGGGTCTCCGTTCGTCCGTCCGTTCGTTCGTTCGTGCGTCCGTTCGTCCCACTTCAGGTTTAAGTTTTTGGTCAAGGTAGTTGTTAATGAAGCTGAATTCCACTCAAATTGAAACTTAGTACACTTGTTGCTTATGATATGATCTTTCTAATTTTAAAGCCAAATTAGACTTTTTGACCCCAATTTCACGGTCCATTGAACATAGAAAATGAAAATGGGAGTTTCAGGTTAAAGTTTTTGGTCAAGGTAGTTTTTGATGAAGTTGAAGATCAAACAACTTGAAACTTAGTACTTGTTTGGCTTTATAAATATTTTGATATGAGCGTCACTGATGAGTCTTATGGAGACGAAACACGCGTCTGGCGTACTAAATTATAATCCTGGTATACCTTTGATAATTATTAGTACACATGTTCCCTATATGGTATGATCGTGCATACCAATATATTTTACTTACTGATGTTTAGTTGCATTACGACGTTTATCTCTGATTAATATACTTATTACCAATGTAGATGATAAATTGGCGATAGTCTAACAATTATACAGAATTCACATTTTATATGCAACCATTCTTGGATGAAATAAATATTACTTTAATATTACACTTTTTGAAACCAATTTTTATTAATTTCCATTGTCTAAATTGTTCATTGTTCATGTGTTGTTTCCGTATATTATTATGTTTCATTGTTCATGTGTTGTGTCCGTATATTTTATGTTTCATTGTTCATGTGTTGTTTAATTTCGTATATGTATTTTATGTTTCATTGTTCATGTGTTGTTTCCGTATATTTTATGTTTCATTGTTCATGTGTTGTTTCCGTATATTTTATGTTTCATTGTTCATGTGTTGTTTCCGTATATTTTGCCGCTCGTCTTGAGCCTAACCATTTGATCCGATAACACCCCATATAACAATACAATTATATTTTTATTGCCATTCATAACTCTTAACAAACAATTAACAGACCGTGCTTTATACATCCGACCCATTAACAGACCAGGTTTTAAATAGAAATTGATTAATGTTACCAAAATACAGATTTTCGTGTAGATTTTTCACACAATGATATTAATATGGATAACAAATGATTTTTGCTTTTGTTAATAGTTTTGAGCATGAATCAAGCTTTTACGTATCTAATCAAAATTGTTTTAGAACCTTTATAGCTTATTATACAGTGTTGGCTATTGCTTCTTGTTTTAGGCCATACGATAAGCTATAGTTGTTTACCTCGAAGCATTTAGTCTCTGGTATACAGAGATCATAGTGTCCTTTTAATGAGGTACCAGGCTTATAATATGATATCATCCGGCTTCGAATTTTAAATACGGGGAGTAATGTCAGAGGGTCAACGATGACCTGACACTTCGTTGTATTCTAGACATGGAACAACTGTATGCTGTTTTCGAGTTCCATAACCAGTTGGATTTATGGTTGGTGATGCACCATGTTTATTGTGTATGTATAGTTTCTTTTCATAAATATATATGTACTTTTACCAGCAGTTCATGCTCTTACAGGTTCCAACAATTCTCATCATCTATCTTTATTTATAAGAAAACTCTCTTTTAACGCTTACGAAATCATCAATAGATGGCGGGTCTATCACAAATTAAACAAAATTCATATTGACACGTAGATCGTTGCTGCAAAAAAACTCTAAAGTGTCCGAAACCAAAAATTAGTATGTATAAGTCTTATAAGACGATTTGAGCAAGCTTCATAATATCAGACTTCCAACCAAATAGATTGCCATCGTTTCACGCCTACCTCCAAGTGCAGCATCATTCAAGCTGGGGTCATAACAAGCAAATACGGCAGTAGGTTTACCCAAGTACGAGTACGGATGACAAAAGTTATTTTAATACGTCATACTTTCATCAGGATTTGATAAAATTGTTCTTGTGAAGGAAAACTATATGTATTAGGGAACTTGTGCATGTACTAAGCATCTGTTACACAGAATTATGTCAGTGAAGTATCGGGAATTATTCCAATAAAGCAAAAGCTTCATAGGCTCAGTTTCGGCTGTCTTCTAATGTTAAAAATCACAAAATAAAAAAAGTCCAAAATTAAAACGTCTAAATATTAAAATATGGTATGGGCTTTGCTCATTGTTGAAAGATACGTACGTGCGGTGACTGATATTTGTACATTTTTGTGTCAGTAGGTCTCTTGTGAAGAGTTTCATCATTGACAATAATACTATATGATCTTTTTTTTATATATTTGTTTGATTTCCTTAAAAATCAAACTATTTGTGTTCCTTGATGAACCAATCTGAATTTAGTTGATATTTATTTTTTATGCGCCATTTATGGGCATTATGTTTTCTGGATGTGCGTCCGTTCGTCTGTTCGTTCGTCTTTCTAGCTTCAGGTTAAAGTTTTTGGACGAGGTAGTTTTGGATGAAGTTGAAGTCCAATCAAAGATGTAGTATGGTAAAAGAGATAAAAAGTCACTAAAGATATCCTGAATATTTTTGGCAAAGTTGAAATAGATGTAACAAAACATGGATTCGTCAATAATACAGTTGAAAACACTTTGTTTGTTCAGATAAAGGACTTAAGCGGAAAATTGTTGTGGACGTTAGCGGTGTTGTGGACTTTAGAGGAATTGTGAACTTTAACGGTGCCACAGACCATGTATATTTTACTGAATTGGAAAATGACAGACTACGTTGATTCTTCCTATATTTGCGTAAAAATCATGCATTTAGCAACAAAAATATATCATCTGAACACATAATTTCTTAAAGAAATCAAACTGGGATGGGATCTTCTTAATTTTTTTTTTTCGATTTTGAGTTGTAGACTTAAGTACTTAAATTTCGAAATTTTCGAGTCGGTGCCAGTGGTACAGGGGTATGCTGAACTATCCCAAGGAAAAAAGGTTGCGTGTTCGAATCTCGCTGCCGGGGTTGCAAAAATCATCTCCTAAAATAAATGGAACTTTTCTTTCGGAGACATCCATTATCACTCAACTATGGTACACAGTTCTTCAGAAAATAACCAATGAAGCAAATTTTAAGATATTTTTGGGGGCATTTCAGAGACTTGTTTCATCGCCATTTGCTGACGTACAGATGTGGTTAAGGGCTCAAATTAATCCTCAGATAACCAGCAATGTGATTTACTGTGCATCAAACTTCTATCATTATCGGTTTAGAGTCAAGTCGACTCTAATGACATGTACTTTTTTCTGTTAAAACCATTTATTTTTCTTGGAATTTTGAAGAATATTTTCAAAAAGAAGGGCGTAGAAAACTGTGCTTTTTAGGGGAATAATGACTTTTTTCAATGATTGTGCATTGGGATTTTTAAGAATAGTATCAAATTAATAGGTATAACATGTACACTAGTTAAAATTATAATTTTTTAGTGTACCAGCGCAATCGCAACCTTGAAATGCGCTAAAAATCCGAAGTCATTTCTCAAAGATGTATTATGGTAAAAGAGACAAAAAGTCACTAAAATATCCTGAATATTTTTTGGCAAAGTTGAAATAGATGTAACAAAACATGATTTCGTCAGTGTTGGGGTATAAATAATACAGTTGAAAACACTTTGTTTGTTCAGATATAAAAGGAACATGTATGACCATGTATATATTACACTGGATTGGAAAATGACAGACTAAGTTGATTCTTCCTATATTTGCGTAAAAATCATGCATTTAGCAACAAAAATATATCATCTGAACACATAATTTCTTAAAGAAATCAAACTGGGATGGGATCTTCTTAATTTTTTTTTTCGATTTTGAGTTGTAGACTTAAGTACTTAAATTTCGAAATTTTCGAGTCGGTGCCAGTGGTACAGGGGTATGCTGAACTATCCCAAGGAAAAAAGGTTGCGTGTTCGAATTTCGCTGCCGGGGTTGCAAAAATCATCTCCTAAAATAAATGGAACTTTTCTTTCGGAGACATCCATTATCACTCAACTATGGTACACAGTTCTTCAGAAAATACCCAATGAAGCAAATTTTAAGATATTTTTTGGGGCATTTCAGAGACTTGTTTCATCGCCATTTGCTGACGTACAGATGTGGTTAAGGTCTCAAATTAATCCTCAGATAACCAGCAATGTGATTTACTGTGCATCAAACTTCTATCATTATCGGTTTAGATTAGAGTCAAGTCGACTCTAATGACATGTATTTTTTTCTGTTAAAACCATTTATTTTTCTTGGAATTTTGAAGAATATTTTCAAAAAGAAGGGCGTAGAAAACTGTGCTTTTTAGAGGAATAATGACTTTTTTCAATGATTGTGCATTGAGATTTTGAAGAATAGTATCAAATTAATAGGTATAACATGTACACTAGTTAAAATTATAATTTTTTAGTGTACCAGCGCAATCGCAACCTTGAAATGCGCTAAAAATCCGAAGTCATTTCTCAAAGATGTATTATGGTAAAAGAGACAAAAAGTCACTAAAATATCCTGAATATTTTTTGGCAAAGTTGAAATAGATGTAACAAAACATGATTTCGTCAGTGTTGGGGTATAAATAATACAGTTGAAAACACTTTGTTTGTTCAGATATAAAAGGAACATGTATGACCATGTATATTTCACTGGATTGGAAAATGACAGACTAAGTTGATTCTTCCTATATTTGCGTAAAAATCATGCATTTAGCAACAAAAATATATCATCTGAACATATAATTTCTTAAAGAAATCAAACTGGGATGGGATCTTCTTAATTTTTTTTTTTCGATTTTGAGTTGTAGACTTAAGTACTTAAATTTCGAAATTTTCGAGTCGGTGCCAGTGGTACAGGGGTATGCTGAACTATCCCAAGGAAAAAAAGTTGCGTGTTCGAATCTCGCTGCCGGGGTTGCAAAAATCATCTCCTAAAATAAATGGAACTTTTCTTTCGGAGACATCCATTATCACTCAACTATGGTACACAGTTCTTCAGAAAATAACCAATGAAGCAAATTTTAAGATATTTTTGGGGGCATTTCAGAGACTTGTTTCATCGCCATTTGCTGACGTACAGATGTGGTTAAGGGCTCAAATTAATCCTCAGATAACCAGCAATGTGATTTACTGTGCATCAAACTTCTATCATTATCGGTTTAGAGTCAAGTCGACTCTAATGACATGTATTTTTTTCTGTTAAAACCATTTATTTTTCTTGGAATTTTGAAGAATATTTTCAAAAAGAAGGGCGTAGAAAACTGTGCTTTTTAGGGGAATAATGACTTTTTTCAATGATTGTGCATTGAGATTTTGAAGAATAGTATCAAATTAATAGGTATAACATGTACACTAGTTAAAATTATAATTTTTTAGTGTACCAGCGCAATCGCAACCTTGAAATGCGCTAAAAATCCGAAGTCATTTCTCAAAGATGTATTATGGTAAAAGAGACAAAAAGTCACTAAAATATCCTGAATATTTTTTGGCAAAGTTGAAATAGATGTAACAAAACATGATTTCGTCAGTGTTGGGGTATAAATAATACAGTTGAAAACACTTTGTTTGTTCAGATATAAAAGGAACATGTATGACCATGTATATATTACACTGGATTGGGAAATGACAGACTAAGTTGATTCTTCCTATATTTGCGTAAAAATCATGCATTTAGCAACAAAAATATATCATCTGAACACATAATTTCTTAAAGAAATCAAACTGGGATGGGATCTTCTTAATTTTTTTTTCGATTTTGAGTTGTAGACTTAAGTACTTAAATTTCGAAATTTTCGAGTCGGTGCCAGTGGTACAGGGGTATGCTGAACTATCCCAAGGAAAAAAGGTTGCGTGTTCGAATCTCGCTGCCGGGGTTGCAAAAATCATCTTCTTAAATAAATGTAACTTTTCTTTCGGAGACATCCATTATCACTCAACTATGGTACACAGTTCTTCAGAAAATAACCAATGAAGCAAATTTTAAGATATTTTTGGGGGCATTTCAGAGACTTGTTTCATCGCCATTTGCTGACGTACAGATGTGGTTAAGGGCTCAAATTAATAGGTATAACATGTACACTAGTTAAAATTATAATTTTTTAGTGTACCAGCGCAATCGCAACCTTGAAATGCGCTAAAAATCCGAAGTCATTTCTCAAAGATGTAGTATGGTAAAAGAGACAAAAAGTCACTAAAATATCCTGAATATTTTTTGGCAAAGTTGAAATAGATGTAACAAAACATGATTTCGTCAGTGTTGGGGTATAAATAATACAGTTGAAAACACTTTGTTTTTTCAGATATAAAAGGAACATGTATGACCATGTATACTTCACTGGATTGGAAAATGACAGACTAAGTTGATTCTTCCTATATTTGCGTAAAAATCATGCATTTAGCAACAAAAATATATCATCTGAACACTTAATTTCTTAAAGAAATCAAACTGGGATGGGATCTTCTTAATTTTTTTTTCGATTTTGAGTTGTAGACTTAAGTACTTAAATTTCGAAATTTTCGAGTCGGTGCCAGTGGTACAGGGGTATGCTGAACTATCCCAAGGAAAAAAGGTTGCGTGTTCGAATCTCGCTGCCGGGGTTGCAAAAATCATCTTCTTAAATAAATGTAACTTTTCTTTCGGAGACATCCATTATCACTCAACTATGGTACACAGTTCTTCAGAAAATAACCAATGAAGCAAATTTTAAGATATTTTTGGGGGCATTTCAGAGACTTGTTTCATCGCCATTTGCTGACGTACAGATGTGGTTAAGGGCTCAAATTAATCCTCAGATAACCAGCAATGTGATTTACTGTGCATCAAACTTCTATCATTATCGGTTTAGAGTCAAGTCGACTCTAATGACATGTATTTTTTTCTGTTAAAACCATTTATTTTTCTTGGAATTTTGAAGAATATTTTCAAAAAGAAGGGCGTAGAAAACTGTGCTTTTTAGAGGAATAATGACTTTTTTCAATGATTGTGCATTGAGATTTTGAAGAATAGTATCAAATTAATAGGTATAACATGTACACTAGTTAAAATTATAATTTTTTAGTGTACCAGCGCAATCGCAACCTTGAAATGCGCTAAAAATCCGAAGTCATTTCTCAAAGATGTATTATGGTAAAAGAGACAAAAAGTCACTAAAATATCCTGAATATTTTTTGGCAAAGTTGAAATAGATGTAACAAAACATGATTTCGTCAGTGTTGGGGTATAAATAATACAGTTGAAAACACTTTGTTTTTTTCAGATATAAAAGGAACATGTATGACCATGTATACTTCACTGGATTGGAAAATGACAGACTAAGTTGATTCTTCCTATATTTGCGTAAAAATCATGCATTTAGCAACAAAAATATATCATCTGAACACTTAATTTCTTAAAGAAATCAAACTGGGATGGGATCTTCTTAATTTTTTTTTCGATTTTGAGTTGTAGACTTAAGTACTTAAATTTCGAAATGTTCGAGTCGGTGCCAGTGGTACAGGGGTATGCTGAACTATCCCAAGGAAAAAAGGTTGCGTGTTCGAATCTCGCTGCCGGGGTTGCAAAAATCATCTTCTTAAATAAATGTAACTTTTCTTTCGGAGACATCCATTATCACTCAACTATGGTACACAGTTCTTCAGAAAATAACCAATGAAGCAAATTTTAAGATATTTTTGGGGGCATTTCAGAGACTTGTTTCATCGCCATTTGCTGACGTACAGATGTGGTTAAGGGCTCAAATTAATAGGTATAACATGTACACTAGTTAAAATTATAATTTTTTAGTGTACCAGCGCAATCGCAACCTTGAAATGCGCTAAAAATCCGAAGTCATTTCTCAAAGATGTAGTATGGTAAAAGAGACAAAAAGTCACTAAAATATCCTGAATATTTTTTGGCAAAGTTGAAATAGATGTAACAAAACATGATTTCGTCAGTGTTGGGGTATAAATAATACAGTTGAAAACACTTTGTTTTTTCAGATATAAAAGGAACATGTATGACCATGTATACTTCACTGGATTGGAAAATGACAGACTAAGTTGATTCTTCCTATATTTGCGTAAAAATCATGCATTTAGCAACAAAAATATATCATCTGAACACTTAATTTCTTAAAGAAATCAATGGGATCTTCTTAATTTTTTTTTCGATTTTGAGTTGTAGACTTAAGTACTTAAATTTCGAAATTTTCGAGTCGGTGCCAGTGGTACAGGGGTATGCTGAACTATCCCAAGGAAAAAAGGTTGCGTGTTCGAATCTCGCTGCCGGGGTTGCAAAAATCATCTTCTTAAATAAATGTAACTTTTCTTTCGGAGACATCCATTATCACTCAACTATGGTACACAGTTCTTCAGAAAATAACCAATGAAGCAAATTTTAAGATATTTTTGGGGGCATTTCAGAGACTTGTTTCATCGCCATTTGCTGACGTACAGATGTGGTTAAGGGCTCAAATTAATAGGTATAACATGTACACTAGTTAAAATTATAATTTTTTAGTGTACCAGCGCAATCGCAACCTTGAAATGCGCTAAAAATCCGAAGTCATTTCTCAAAGATGTAGTATGGTAAAAGAGACAAAAAGTCACTAAAATATCCTGAATATTTTTTGGCAAAGTTGAAATAGATGTAACAAAACATGATTTCGTCAGTGTTGGGGTATAAATAATACAGTTGAAAACACTTTGTTTTTTCAGATATAAAAGGAACATGTATGACCATGTATACTTCACTGGATTGGAAAATGACAGACTAAGTTGATTCTTCCTATATTTGCGTAAAAATCATGCATTTAGCAACAAAAATATATCATCTGAACACTTAATTTCTTAAAGAAATCAAACTGGGATGGGATCTTCTTAATTTTTTTTTCGATTTTGAGTTGTAGACTTAAGTACTTAAATTTCGAAATTTTCGAGTCGGTGCCAGTGGTACAGGGGTATGCTGAACTATCCCAAGGAAAAAAGGTTGCGTGTTCGAATCTCGCTGCCGGGGTTGCAAAAATCATCTTCTTAAATAAATGTAACTTTTCTTTCGGAGACATCCATTATCACTCAACTATGGTACACAGTTCTTCAGAAAATAACCAATGAAGCAAATTTTAAGATATTTTTGGGGGCATTTCAGAGACTTGTTTCATCGCCATTTGCTGACGTACAGATGTGGTTAAGGGCTCAAATTAATCCTCAGATAACCAGCAATGTGATTTACTGTGCATCAAACTTCTATCATTATCGGTTTAGAGTCAAGTCGACTCTAATGACATGTATTTTTTTCTGTTAAAACCATTTATTTTTCTTGGAATTTTGAAGAATATTTTCAAAAAGAAGGGCGTAGAAAACTGTGCTTTTTAGAGGAATAATGACTTTTTTCAATGATTGTGCATTGAGATTTTGAAGAATAGTATCAAATTAATAGGTATAACATGTACACTAGTTAAAATTATAATTTTTTAGTGTACCAGCGCAATCGCAACCTTGAAATGCGCTAAAAATTCGAAGTCATTTCTCAAAGATGTATTATGGTAAAAGAGACAAAAAGTCACTAAAATATCCTGAATATTTTTTGGCAAAGTTGAAATAGATGTAACAAAACATGATTTCGTCAGTGTTGGGGTATAAATAATACAGTTGAAAACACTTTGTTTGTTCAGATATAAAAGGAACATGTATGACCATGTATATATTACACTGGATTGGAAAATGACAGACTAAGTTGATTCTTCCTATATTTGCGTAAAAATCATGCATTTAGCAACAAAAATATATCATCTGAACACATAATTTCTTAAAGAAATCAAACTTCTTAATTTTTTTTTTCGATTTTGAGTTGTAGACTTAAGTACTTAAATTTCGAAATTTTCGAGTCGGTGCCAGTGGTACAGGGGTATGCTGAACTATCCCAAGGAAAAAAGGTTGCGTGTTCGAATCTCGCTGCCGGGGTTGCAAAAATCATCTTCTTAAATAAATGTAACTTTTCTTTCGGAGACATCCATTATCACTCAACTATGGTACACAGTTCTTCAGAAAATAACCAATGAAGCAAATTTTAAGATATTTTTGGGGGCATTTCAGAGACTTGTTTCATCGCCATTTGCTGACGTACAGATGTGGTTAAGGGCTCAAATTAATAGGTATAACATGTACACTAGTTAAAATTATAATTTTTTAGTGTACCAGCGCAATCGCAACCTTGAAATGCGCTAAAAATCCGAAGTCATTTCTCAAAGATGTAGTATGGTAAAAGAGACAAAAAGTCACTAAAATATCCTGAATATTTTTTGGCAAAGTTGAAATAGATGTAACAAAACATGATTTCGTCAGTGTTGGGGTATAAATAATACAGTTGAAAACACTTTGTTTTTTCAGATATAAAAGGAACATGTATGACCATGTATACTTCACTGGATTGGAAAATGACAGACTAAGTTGATTCTTCCTATATTTGCGTAAAAATCATGCATTTAGCAACAAAAATATATCATCTGAACACTTAATTTCTTAAAGAAATCAAACTGGGATGGGATCTTCTTAATTTTTTTTTCGATTTTGAGTTGTAGACTTAAGTACTTAAATTTCGAAATTTTCGAGTCGGTGCCAGTGGTACAGGGGTATGCTGAACTATCCCAAGGAAAAAAGGTTGCGTGTTCGAATCTCGCTGCCGGGGTTGCAAAAATCATCTTCTTAAATAAATGTAACTTTTCTTTCGGAGACATCCATTATCACTCAACTATGGTACACAGTTCTTCAGAAAATAACCAATGAAGCAAATTTTAAGATATTTTTGGGGGCATTTCAGAGACTTGTTTCATCGCCATTTGCTGACGTACAGATGTGGTTAAGGGCTCAAATTAATCCTCAGATAACCAGCAATGTGATTTACTGTGCATCAAACTTCTATCATTATCGGTTTAGAGTCAAGTCGACTCTAATGACATGTATTTTTTTCTGTTAAAACCATTTATTTTTCTTGGAATTTTGAAGAATATTTTCAAAAAGAAGGGCGTAGAAAACTGTGCTTTTTAGAGGAATAATGACTTTTTTCAATGATTGTGCATTGAGATTTTGAAGAATAGTATCAAATTAATAGGTATAACATGTACACTAGTTAAAATTATAATTTTTTAGTGTACCAGCGCAATCGCAACCTTGAAATGCGCTAAAAATCCGAAGTCATTTCTCAAAGATGTATTATGGTAAAAGAGACAAAAAGTCACTAAAATATCCTGAATATTTTTTGGCAAAGTTGAAATAGATGTAACAAAACATGATTTCGTCAGTGTTGGGGTATAAATAATACAGTTGAAAACACTTTGTTTGTTCAGATATAAAAGGAACATGTATGACCATGTATATATTACACTGGATTGGAAAATGACAGACTAAGTTGATTCTTCCTATATTTGCGTAAAAATCATGCATTTAGCAACAAAAATATATCATCTGAACACATAATTTCTTAAAGAAATCAAACTGGGATGGGATCTTCTTAATTTTTTTTTTCGATTTTGAGTTGTAGACTTAAGTACTTAAATTTCGAAATTTTCGAGTCGGTGCCAGTGGTACAGGGGTATGCTGAACTATCCCAAGGAAAAAAGGTTGCGTGTTCGAATCTCGCTGCCGGGGTTGCAAAAATCATCTTCTTAAATAAATGTAACTTTTCTTTCGGAGACATCCATTATCACTCAACTATGGTACACAGTTCTTCAGAAAATAACCAATGAAGCAAATTTTAAGATATTTTTGGGGGCATTTCAGAGACTTGTTTCATCGCCATTTGCTGACGTACAGATGTGGTTAAGGGCTCAAATTAATAGGTATAACATGTACACTAGTTAAAATTATAATTTTTTAGTGTACCAGCGCAATCGCAACCTTGAAATGCGCTAAAAATCCGAAGTCATTTCTCAAAGATGTAGTATGGTAAAAGAGACAAAAAGTCACTAAAATATCCTGAATATTTTTTGGCAAAGTTGAAATAGATGTAACAAAACATGATTTCGTCAGTGTTGGGGTATAAATAATACAGTTGAAAACACTTTGTTTTTTCAGATATAAAAGGAACATGTATGACCATGTATACTTCACTGGATTGGAAAATGACAGACTAAGTTGATTCTTCCTATATTTGCGTAAAAATCATGCATTTAGCAACAAAAATATATCATCTGAACACTTAATTTCTTAAAGAAATCAAACTGGGATGGGATCTTCTTAATTTTTTTTTCGATTTTGAGTTGTAGACTTAAGTACTTAAATTTCGAAATTTTCGAGTCGGTGCCAGTGGTACAGGGGTATGCTGAACTATCCCAAGGAAAAAAGGTTGCGTGTTCGAATCTCGCTGCCGGGGTTGCAAAAATCATCTTCTTAAATAAATGTAACTTTTCTTTCGGAGACATCCATTATCACTCAACTATGGTACACAGTTCTTCAGAAAATAACCAATGAAGCAAATTTTAAGATATTTTTGGGGGCATTTCAGAGACTTGTTTCATCGCCATTTGCTGACGTACAGATGTGGTTAAGGGCTCAAATTAATCCTCAGATAACCAGCAATGTGATTTACTGTGCATCAAACTTCTATCATTATCGGTTTAGAGTCAAGTCGACTCTAATGACATGTATTTTTTTCTGTTAAAACCATTTATTTTTCTTGGAATTTTGAAGAATATTTTCAAAAAGAAGGGCGTAGAAAACTGTGCTTTTTAGAGGAATAATGACTTTTTTCAATGATTGTGCATTGAGATTTTGAAGAATAGTATCAAATTAATAGGTATAACATGTACACTAGTTAAAATTATAATTTTTTAGTGTACCAGCGCAATCGCAACCTTGAAATGCGCTAAAAATCCGAAGTCATTTCTCAAAGATGTATTATGGTAAAAGAGACAAAAAGTCACTAAAATATCCTGAATATTTTTTGGCAAAGTTGAAATAGATGTAACAAAACATGATTTCGTCAGTGTTGGGGTATAAATAATACAGTTGAAAACACTTTGTTTGTTCAGATATAAAAGGAACATGTATGACCATGTATATATTACACTGGATTGGAAAATGACAGACTAAGTTGATTCTTCCTATATTTGCGTAAAAATCATGCATTTAGCAACAAAAATATATCATCTGAACACATAATTTCTTAAAGAAATCAAACTGGGATGGGATCTTCTTAATTTTTTTTTTCGATTTTGAGTTGTAGACTTAAGTACTTAAATTTCGAAATTTTCGAGTCGGTGCCAGTGGTACAGGGGTATGCTGAACTATCCCAAGGAAAAAAGGTTGCGTGTTCGAATCTCGCTGCCGGGGTTGCAAAAATCATCTTCTTAAATAAATGTAACTTTTCTTTCGGAGACATCCATTATCACTCAACTATGGTACACAGTTCTTCAGAAAATAACCAATGAAGCAAATTTTAAGATATTTTTGGGGGCATTTCAGAGACTTGTTTCATCGCCATTTGCTGACGTACAGATGTGGTTAAGGGCTCAAATTAATAGGTATAACATGTACACTAGTTAAAATTATAATTTTTTAGTGTACCAGCGCAATCGCAACCTTGAAATGCGCTAAAAATCCGAAGTCATTTCTCAAAGATGTAGTATGGTAAAAGAGACAAAAAGTCACTAAAATATCCTGAATATTTTTTGGCAAAGTTGAAATAGATGTAACAAAACATGATTTCGTCAGTGTTGGGGTATAAATAATACAGTTGAAAACACTTTGTTTTTTCAGATATAAAAGGAACATGTATGACCATGTATACTTCACTGGATTGGAAAATGACAGACTAAGTTGATTCTTCCTATATTTGCGTAAAAATCATGCATTTAGCAACAAAAATATATCATCTGAACACTTAATTTCTTAAAGAAATCAAACTGGGATGGGATCTTCTTAATTTTTTTTTCGATTTTGAGTTGTAGACTTAAGTACTTAAATTTCGAAATTTTCGAGTCGGTGCCAGTGGTACAGGGGTATGCTGAACTATCCCAAGGAAAAAAGGTTGCGTGTTCGAATCTCGCTGCCGGGGTTGCAAAAATCATCTTCTTAAATAAATGTAACTTTTCTTTCGGAGACATCCATTATCACTCAACTATGGTACACAGTTCTTCAGAAAATAACCAATGAAGCAAATTTTAAGATATTTTTGGGGGCATTTCAGAGACTTGTTTCATCGCCATTTGCTGACGTACAGATGTGGTTAAGGGCTCAAATTAATCCTCAGATAACCAGCAATGTGATTTACTGTGCATCAAACTTCTATCATTATCGGTTTAGAGTCAAGTCGACTCTAATGACATGTATTTTTTTCTGTTAAAACCATTTATTTTTCTTGGAATTTTGAAGAATATTTTCAAAAAGAAGGGCGTAGAAAACTGTGCTTTTTAGAGGAATAATGACTTTTTTCAATGATTGTGCATTGAGATTTTGAAGAATAGTATCAAATTAATAGGTATAACATGTACACTAGTTAAAATTATAATTTTTTAGTGTACCAGCGCAATCGCAACCTTGAAATGCGCTAAAAATCCGAAGTCATTTCTCAAAGATGTATTATGGTAAAAGAGACAAAAAGTCACTAAAATATCCTGAATATTTTTTGGCAAAGTTGAAATAGATGTAACAAAACATGATTTCGTCAGTGTTGGGGCATAAATAATACAGTTGAAAACACTTTGTTTGTTCAGATATAAAAGGAACATGTATGACCATGTATATATTACACTGGATTGGAAAATGACAGACTAAGTTGATTCTTCCTATATTTGCGTAAAAATCATGCATTTAGCAACAAAAATATATCATCTGAACACATAATTTCTTAAAGAAATCAAACTGGGATGGGATCTTCTTAATTTTTTTTTTCGATTTTGAGTTGTAGAATTAAGTACTTAAATTTCGAAATTTTCGAGTCGGTGCCAGTGGTACAGGGGTATGCTGAACTATCCCAAGGAAAAAAGGTTGCGTGTTCGAATCTCGCTGCCGGGGTTGCAAAAATCATCTTCTTAAATAAATGTAACTTTTCTTTCGGAGACATCCATTATCACTCAACTATGGTACACAGTTCTTCAGAAAATAACCAATGAAGCAAATTTTAAGATATTTTTGGGGGCATTTCAGAGACTTGTTTCATCGCCATTTGCTGACGTACAGATGTGGTTAAGGGCTCAAATTAATCCTCAGATAACCAGCAATGTGATTTACTGTGCATCAAACTTCTATCATTATCGGTTTAGAGTCAAGTCGACTCTAATGACATGTATTTTTTTCTGTTAAAACCATTTATTTTTCTTGGAATTTTGAAGAATATTTTCAAAAAGAAGGGCGTAGAAAACTGTGCTTTTTAGAGGAATAATGACTTTTTTCAATGATTGTGCATTGAGATTTTGAAGAATAGTATCAAATTAATAGGTATAACATGTACACTAGTTAAAATTATAATTTTTTAGTGTACCAGCGCAATCGCAACCTTGAAATGCGCTAAAAATCCGAAGTCATTTCTCAAAGATGTATTATGGTAAAAGAGACAAAAAGTCACTAAAATATCCTGAATATTTTTTGGCAAAGTTGAAATAGATGTAACAAAACATGATTTCGTCAGTGTTGGGGTATAAATAATACAGTTGAAAACACTTTGTTTGTTCAGATATAAAAGGAACATGTATGACCATGTATATATTACACTGGATTGGAAAATGACAGACTAAGTTGATTCTTCCTATATTTGCGTAAAAATCATGCATTTAGCAACAAAAATATATCATCTGAACACATAATTTCTTAAAGAAATCAAACTTGGATGGGATCTTCTTAATTTTTATTTTCGATTTTGAGTTGTAGACTT
>NC_086375.1:40611044-40616044 GCF_036588685.1 Mytilus trossulus
CGTTGATAGCGGGGCTACCGCATGCGATGGGGAAAAAAAAAAAAAAAAAAAAATTTTTTCATCGGGCTTACCCGCGGCTGAGAAGGTACGTGGTCGACGTTGATAGCGGGGCTACCGCATGCGATGGGGAAAAAAAAAAAAAAAAAAAATTTTTTTCATCGGGCTTACCCGCGGCTGAGAAGGTACGTGGTCGACGTTGATAGCGGGGCTACCGCATGCGATGGGATGGGAAATTTTTTTTTTTTTTTTTTTTTTTTTTTTTTCATCGGGCTTACCCGCGGCTGAGAAGGTACGTGGTCGACCCGATAGCGAGCTACCGCGGGTAAAGGGACGTGGACGGCCGTGCTAGCGGGCTACCGCGGGTATCGGTGTACGTGGTCGACCCGATAGCGGGCTACCGCGGTAAAGGGACGTGGACGGCCTGGCTAGCGGGCTACCGCGGGTGTCGGTGTACGTGGTCGACCCGATAGCGGGCTACCGCTGGTAAAGGGACGTGGACGGCCTGGCTAGCGGGCTACCGCGGGTGTCAGTGTACGTGGTCGACCCGATACTGGGCTACCGCTGGTAAAGGGACGTGGACGGCCGTGCTAGCGGGCTACCGCGGGTATCGGTGTACGTGGTCGACCCGATAGCGGGCTACCGCGGGTAAAGGGACGTGGACGGCCTGGCTAGCGGGCTACCGCGGGTGTCGGTGTACGTGGTCGACCCGATAGCGGGCTACCGCTGGTAAAGGGACGTGGACGGCCTGGCTAGCGGGCTACCGCGGGTGTCAGTGTACGTGGTCGACCCGATAGCGAGCTACCGCGGGTAAAGGGACGTGGACGGCCGTGCTAGCGGGCTACCGCGGGTATCGGTGTACGTGGTCGACCCGATAGCGGGCTACCGCGGGTAAAGGGACGTGGACGGCCTGGCTAGCGGGCTACCGCGGGTGTCGGTGTACGTGGTCGACCCGATAGCGGGCTACCGCTGGTAAAGGGACGTGGACGGCCTGGCTAGCGGGCTACCGCGGGTGTCAGTGTACGTGGTCGACCCGATACTGGGCTACCGCTGGTAAAGGGACGTGGACGGCCGTGCTAGCGGGCTACCGCGGGTATCGGTGTACGTGGTCGACCCGATAGCGGGCTACCGCGGGTAAAGGGACGTGGACGGCCTGGCTAGCGGGCTACCGCGGGTGTCGGTGTACGTGGTCGACCCGATAGCGGGCTACCGCTGGTAAAGGGACGTGGACGGCCTGGCTAGCGGGCTACCGCGGGTGTCAGTGTACGTGGTCGACCCGATAGCGAGCTACCGCGGGTAAAGGGACGTGGACGGCCGTGCTAGCGGGCTACCGCGGGTATCGGTGTACGTGGTCGACCCGATAGCGGGCTACCGCGGGTAAAGGGACGTGGACGGCCTGGCTAGCGGGCTACCGCGGGTGTCGGTGTACGTGGTCGACCCGATAGCGGGCTACCGCTGGTAAAGGGACGTGGACGGCCTGGCTAGCGGGCTACCGCGGGTGTCAGTGTACGTGGTCGACCCGATACTGGGCTACCGCTGGTAAAGGGACGTGGACGGCCGTGCTAGCGGGCTACCGCGGGTATCGGTGTACGTGGTCGACCCGATAGCGGGCTACCGCGGGTAAAGGGACGTGGACGGCCTGGCTAGCGGGCTACCGCGGGTGTCAGTGTACGTGGTCGACCCGATAGCGGGCTACCGCTGGTAAAGGGACGTGAACGGCCTGGCTAGCGGGCTACCGCGGGTGTCAGTGTACGTGGTCGTCCCCAACCCGCGGTCGGTTAAGGCATGGAAAACAAAAATTAACAAGTCCCGCTTACGTCCTGACATTCGCGAAACCAGGTTAACGTATCGAGGAATACCATGCTTATGTCCATATGGTCCTGACATTCGCGAAACCAGGTTAACGTATCGAGGAATACCATGCTTATGTCCATATGGTCCTGACATTCGCGAAACCAGGTTAACGTATCGAGGAATACCATGCTTATGTCCATATGGTCCTGACACTCGCGAAACCAGGCTAACGTATCGAGGAATACCATGCTTTATGTCCATATGGACCTGACATTCGCGAACGAAACCAGGCTAACGTATCGAGGACTAAGGACAGCTCGGGTCCTGACACGGACTGGTTAGGGTTAGGGTTAGGGTTAGGGTTAGGGTTAGGGTTAGGGTTAGGGTTAGGGTTAGGGTTAGGGTTAGGGTTAGGGTTAGGGTTAGGGTTAGGGTTAGGGTTAGGGTTAGGGTTAGGGTTAGGGTTAGGGTTAGGGTTAGGGTTAGGGTTAGGGTTAGGGTTAGGGTTAGGGTTAGGGTTAGGGTTAGGGTTAGGGTTAGGGTTAGGGTTAGGGTTAGGGTTAGGGTTTTAGTTAGGGTTAGGGTTAGGGTTAGGGTTAGGGTTAGGGTTAGGGTTAGGGTTAGGGTTAGGGTTAGGTTAGGGACGTGCATCGTCAAGAGGCGGCTTAGGGTTAGGGTGTACGATGCCTGCCTTTGTTACGTTACGTTACATGAAATGTGATCGTTTCATCGAGAGACCTGCTGTACTATTCTAACGTGCGGCTTCCCGATGAAAATTTCACCCTCGTAAAAAAGTTTTACCGAGGGTATAGTTTGAAGGCTTCGATGGTCGAGAGACCCGCGGTAGCCTGCCTGCGTCTAACGTGCGGCTTACCGATGAAAATTTCACCCTTGTAAAATTTTTTTTACCGAGGGTATAGTTTGACGGCCTCGATGGTCGAGAGACCCGCGGTAGCCTGTCCGCATCTAACGTGCGGCTTCCCGATGAACATTTCAGCCTTGTAAAAATTTTTTACCGAGGGTACAGTTAGACGGCTTCGATGGTCGAGAGACCCGCGGTAGCCTGCCTGCGTCTAACGTGCGGCTTCCCGATGAACATTTCAGCCTTGTGAATTTTTTTTACCGAGGGTACAGTTAGACGGCTTCGATGGTCGAGAGACCCGCGGTAGCCTGCCTCGTCTAACGTGCGGCTTCCCGATGAACATTTCAGCCTTGTGAATTTTTTTTACCGAGGGTACAGTCAGACGGCTTCGATGGTCGAGAGACCCGCGGTAGCCTGCCTCGTCTAACGTGCGGCTTCCCGATGAACATTTCAGCCTTGTACATTTTTTTTTACCGAGGGTACAGTTAGACGGCTTCGATCGATGGTCGAGAGACCCGCGGTAGCCTGCCTCGTCTAACGTGCGGCTTCCCGATGAACATTTCAGCCTTGTACATTTTTTTTACCGAGGGTACAGTTAGACGGCTTCGATCGATGGTCGAGAGACCCGCGGTAGCCTGCCTCGTCTAACGTGCGGCTTCCCGATGAACATGTCAGCCTTGTAAATTTTTTTTTACCGAGGGTACAGTTAGACGGCCTCGATGGTCGAGAGATCCGCGGTAGCCTGTCCGCGTCTAACGTGCGGCTTCCCGATGAATATCTCAGCCTTGTCAATTTTTTTTACCGAGGGTACAGTTAGACGGCCTCGATGGTCGAGAGACCCGCGGTAGCTTGCCTGCGTCTAACGTACGGCTTCCCGATGGAAATTTCAGCCTTGTAAATTTTTTTTTACCGAGGGGATAGTTAGACGGCCTCGATGGTCGAGAGACCCGCGGTAGCCTGCCTCGTCTAACGTGCGGCTTCCCGATGAACATTTCAGCCTTGTACATTTTTTTTTACCGAGGGTACAGTTAGACGGCCTCGATGGTCGAGAGATCCGCGGTAGCCTGTCCGCGTCTAACGTGCGGCTTCCCGATGAACATTTCACCTTGTAAAAAATTTTACCGAGGGTAAAGTCAGACGGCCTCGATGGTCGAGAGACCCGCGGTAGCCTGCCTCGTCTAACGTGCGGCTTCCCGATGAACATGTCAGCCTTGTAAATTTTTTTTTACCGAGGGTACAGTTAGACGGCCTCGATGGTCGAGAGATCCGCGGTAGCCTGTCCTCGTCTAACGTGCGGCTTCCCGATGAACATTTCAGCCTGGTAAAAAAAATTCTACCGAGGGTACAGTTAGACGGCCTCGATGGTCGAGAGACCCGCAGTAGCTTGCCTGCGTCTAACGTGCGGCTTCCCGATGAACATTTCAGCCTTGTAAATTTTTTTTTACCGAGGGTATATTTAGACGGCCTCGATGGTCGAGAGACCCGCGGTAGCCTGCCTCGTCTAACGTGCGGCTTCCCGATGAATATTTCAGCCTTGTCAATTTTTTTTACCGAGGGTACAGTTAGACGGCCTCGATGGTCGAGAGACCCGCGGTAGCTTGCCTGCGTCTAACGTACGGCTTCCCGATGGAAATTTCAGCCTTGTAAATTTTTTTACCGAGGGGATAGTTAGACGGCCTCGATGGTCGAGAGACCCGCGGTAGCCTGTCCGCGTCTAACGTGCGGCTTCCCGATGAACATTTCAGCCTTGTACATTTTTTTTACCGAGGGTACAGTTAGACGGCCTCGATGGTCGAGAGACCCGCGGTAGCCTGCCTCGTCTAACGTGCGGCTTCCCGATGAACATTTCAGCCTTGTAAATTTTTTTTACCGAGGGTACAGTTAGACGGCCTCGATGGTCGAGAGACCCGCGGTAGCCTGTCCGCGTCTAACGTGCGGCTTCCCGATGAACATTTCAGCCTTGTACATTTTTTTTACCGAGGGTACAGTTAGACGGCCTCGATGGTCGAGAGACCCGCGGTAGCCTGCCTCGTCTAACGTGCGGCTTCCCGATGAACATTTCAGCCTTGTAAATTTTTTTTACCGAGGGTATAGTTAGACGGCCTCGATGGTCGAGAGACCCGCGGTAGCCTGTCCGCATCTAACGTGCGGCTTCCCGATGAACATTTCACCCTTGTAAAAATTTTTTACCGAGGGTATAGTTTGAAGGCCTCGATGGTCGAGAGACCCGCGGTAGCCTGCCTCGTCTAACGTGCGGCTTCCCGATGAACATTTCAGCCTTGTAAATTTTTTTTACCGAGGGTATAGTTAGACGGCCTCGATGGTCGAGAGACCCGCGGTAGCCTGT
>NC_086375.1:40626044-40632169 GCF_036588685.1 Mytilus trossulus
GCTACCGCATGCGATGGGGAAAAAAAAAAAAAAAGAAAAAATTTTTTCATCGGGCTTACCCGCGGCTGAGAAGGTACGTGGTCGACGTTGATAGCGGGGCTACCGCATGCGATGGGGAAAAAAAAAAAAAAAAAAAAATTTTTTTCATCGGGCTTACCCGCGGCTGAGAAGGTACGTGGTCGACGTTGATAGCGGGGCTACCGCATGCGATGGGGAAAAAAAAAAAAAAAAAAAAATTTTTTCATCGGGCTTACCCGCGGCTGAGAAGGTACGTGGTCGACGTTGATGAGCGGGGCTACCGCATGCGATGGGGAAAAAAAAAAAAAAAAAAAAAATTTTTTCATCGGGCTTACCCGCGGCTGAGAAGGTACGTGGTCGACGTTGATAGCGGGGCTACCGCATGCGATGGGGGAAAAAAAAAAAAAAAAAAAATTTTTTTCATCGGGCTTACCCGCGGCTGAGAAGGTACGTGGTCGACGTGATAGCGGGCTACCGCATGCGATGGGATGGGAAATTTTTTTTTTTTTTTTTTTTTTTTTTTTTTTCATCGGGCTTACCCGCGGCTGAGAGGTACGTGTCGACCCGATAGCGAGCTACCGCGGGTAAAGGGACGTGGACGGCCGTGCTAGCGGGCTACCGCGGGTATCGGTGTACGTGGTCGACCCGATAGCGGGCTACCGCGGGTAAAGGGACGTGGACGGCCTGGCTAGCGGGCTACCGCGGGTGTCGGTGTACGTGGTCGACCCGATAGCGGGCTACCGCTGGTAAAGGGACGTGGACGGCCTGGCTAGCGGCTACCGCGGGTGTCAGTGTACGTGGTCGACCCGATACTGGGCTACCCGCTGGTAAAGGGACGTGGACGGCCGTGCTAGCGGGCTACCGCGGGTATCGGTGTACGTGGTCGACCCGATAGCGGGCTACCGCGGGTAAAGGGACGTGGACGGCCTGGCTAGCGGGCTACCGCGGGTGTCGGTGTACGTGGTCGACCCCGATAGCGGGCTACCGCTGGTAAAGGGACGTGGACGGCCTGGCTAGCGGGCTATCCGCGGGTGTCAGTGTACGTGGTCGACCCGATAGCGAGCTACCGCGGGTAAAGGGACGTGGACGGCCGTGCTAGCGGGCTACCGCGGTATCGGTGTACGTGGTCGACCCGATAGCGGGCTACCGCGGGTAAAGGGACGTGGACGGCCCTGGCTAGCGGGCTACCGCGGGTGTCGGTGTACGTGTCGACCCGATAGCGGGCTACCGCTGGTATAAGGGACGTGGACGGCCTGGCTAGCGGCTACCGCGGGTGTCAGTGTACGTGGTCGACCCGATACTGGGCTACCGCTGGTAAAGGGACGTGACGGCCGTGCTAGCGGGCTACCGCGGGTATCGGTGTACGTGGTCGACCCGATAGCGGGCTTACCGCGGGTAAAGGGACGTGGACGGCCTGGCTAGCGGGCTACCGCGGGTGTCGGTGTACGTGGTCGACCCGATAGCGGGCTACCGCTGGTAAAGGGACGTGGACGGCCTGGCTAGCGGGCTACCGCGGGTGTCAGTGTACGTGGTCGACCCGATAGCGAGCTACCGCGGGTAAAGGGACGTGGACGGCCGTGCTAGCGGGCTACCGCGGGTATCGGTGTACGTGGTCGACCCGATAGCGGGCTACCGCGGGTAAAGGGACGTGGACGGCCTGGCTAGCGGGCTACCGCGGGTGTCGGTGTACGTGGTCGACCCGATAGCGGGCTACCGCTCGGTAAAGGGACGTGGACGGCCTGGCTAGCGGGCTACCGCGGGTGTCAGTGTACGTGGTCGACCCGATACTGGGCTACCGCTGGTAAAGGGACGTGGACGGCCGTGCTAGCGGGCTACCGCGGGTATCGGTGTACGTGGTCGACCCGATAGCGGGCTACCGCGGGTAAAGGGACGTGGACGGCCTGGCTAGCGGGCTACGCGGGTGTCAGTGTACGTGGTCGACCCGATAGCGGGCTACCGCTGGTAAAGGGACGTGAACGGCCTGGCTAGCGGGCTACCGCGGGTGTCAGTGTACGTGGTCGTCCCCCAACCCCGCGGTCGGTTAAGGCATGGAAAACAAAAATTAACAAGTCCCGCTTACGTCCTGACATTCGCGAAACCAGGTTAACGTATCGAGGAATACATGCTTATGTCCATATGGTCCTGACATTCGCGGAAACCAGGTTAACGTATCGAGGAATACCATGCTTATGTCCATATGGTCCTGACAATTCGCGAAACCAGGTTAACGTATCGAGGAATACCATGCTTATGTCCATATGGTCCTGACACTCGCGAAACCAGGCTAACGTATCGAGGAATACCATGCTTATGTCCATATGGACCTGGACATTCGCGAACGAAACCAGGCTAACGTATCGAGGACTAAGGACAGCTCGGGTCCTGACACGGACTGGTTAGGGTTAGGGTTAGGTTAGGGTTAGGGTTAGGGTTAGGGTTAGGGTTAGGGTTAGGGTAGGGTTAGGGTTAGGGTTAGGGTTAGGGTTAGGGTTAGGGTTAGGGTTAGGGTTAGGGTTAGGGTTAGGGTTAGGGTTAGGGTTAGGGTTAGGGTTAGGGTTAGGGTTAGGGTTAGGGTTAGGGTTAGGGTTAGGGTTAGGGTTAGGGTTAGGGTTAGGGTTAGGGTTTTAGTTAGGGTAGGGTTAGGGTTAGGGTTAGGGTTAGGGTTAGGGTTAGGGTTAGGGTTAGGGGTTAGGGTTAGGGACGTGCATCGTCAAGAGGCGGCTTAGGGTTAGGGTGTACGATGCCTGCCTTTGTTACGTTACGTTACATGAAATGTGATCGTTTCATCGAGAGACCTGCTGTACTATTCTAACGTGCGGCTTCCCGATGAAAATTTCACCCTCGTAAAAAGTTTTACCGAGGGTATAGTTTGAAGGCTTCGATGGTCGAGAGACCCGCGGTAGCCTGCCTGCGTCTAACGTGCGGCTTACCGATGAAATTTCACCCCTGTAAAATTTTTTTTTACCGAGGGTATAGTATGACGGCCTCGATGGTCGAGAGACCCGCGGTAGCCTGTCCGCATCTAACGTGTCGGCTTCCCGATGAACATTTCAGCCTTGTAAAAATTTTTTACCGAGGGTACAGTTAGACGGCTTCGATGGTCGAGAGACCCGCGGTAGCCTGCCTGCGTCTAACGTGCGGCTTCCCGATGAACATTTCAGCCTTGTGAATTTTTTTTACCGAGGGTACAGTTAGACGGCTTCGATGGTCCGAGAGACCCGCGGTAGCCTGCCTCGTCTAACGTGCGGCTTCCCGATGAACATTTCAGCCTTGTGAATTTTTTTACCGAGGGTACAGTCAGGACGGCTTCGATGGTCGAGAGACCCGCGGTAGCCTGCCTCGTCTAACGTGCGGCTCCCGATGAACATTTCAGCCTTGTACATTTTTTTTTACCGAGGGTACAGTTAGACGGCTTCGATCGATGTCGAGAGACCCGCGGTAGCTCTGCCTCGTCTAACGTGCGGCTTCCCGATGAACATTTCAGCCTTGTACATTTTTTTTACCGAGGGTACAGTTAGACGGCTTCGATCGATGGTCGAGAGACCCGCGGTAGCCTGCCTCGTCTAACGTGCGGCTTCCCGATGAACATGTCAGCCTTGTAAATTTTTTTTTACCGAGGGTACAGTTAGACGGCCTCGATGGTCGAGAGATCCGCGGTAGCCTGTCCGCGTCTAACGTGCGGCTTCCCGATGAATATCTCAGCCTTGTCAATTTTTTTACCGAGGGGTACAGTTAGACGGCCTCGATGGTCGAGAGACCCGCGTAGCTTGCCTGCGTCTAACGTACGGCTTCCGATGGAAATTTCAGCCTTGTAAATTTTTTTTTACCGAGGGGATAGTTAGACGGCCTCGATGGTCGAGAGACCCGCGGTAGCCTGCCTCGTCTAACGTGCGGCTTCCCGATGAACATTTCAGCCTTGTACATTTTTTTTTACCGAGGTACAGTAGACGGCCTCGATGGTCGAGAGATCCGCGGTAGCCTGTCCGCGTCTAACGTGCGGCTTCCCGATGAACATTTCACCCTTGTAAAAAATTTTACCGAGGGTAAAGTCAGACGGCCTCGATGGTCGAGAGACCCGCGGTAGCCTGCCTCGTCTAACGTGCGGCTTCCCGATGAACATGTCAGCCTTGTAAATTTTTTTTTACCGAGGGTACAGTTAGACGGCCTCGATGGTCGAGAGATCCGCGGTAGCCTGTCCTCGTCTAACGTGCGGCTTCCCGATGAACATTTCAGCCTGGTAAAAAAAATTCTACCGAGGGTACAGTTAGACGGCCTCGATGGTCGAGAGACCCGCAGTAGCTTGCCTGCGTCTAACGTGCGGCTTCCCGATGAACATTTCAGCCTTGTAAATTTTTTTTTACCCGAGGGTATATTTAGACGGCCTCGATGGTCGAGAGACCCGCGGTAGCCTGCCTCGTCTAACGTGCGGCTTCCCGATGAATAATTTCAGCTTGTCAATTTTTTTTACCGAGGGTACAGTTAGACGGCCTCGATGGTCGAGAGACCCGCGGTAGCTTGCCTGCGTCTAACGTACGGCTTCCCGATGGAATTTCAGCCTTGTAAATTTTTTTACCGAGGGGATAGTTAGGGACGGCCTCGATGGTCGAGAGACCCGCGGTAGCCTGTCCGCGTCTAACGTGCGGCTTCCCGATGAACATTTCAGCCTTGTACATTTTTTTTACCGAGGGTACAGTTAGACGGCCTCGATGGTCGAGAGACCCGCGGTAGCCTGCCTCGTCTAACGTGCGGCTTCCCGATGAACATTTCAGCTTGTAAATTTTTTTTACGAGGGGTACAGTTAGACGGCCTCGATGGTCGAGAGACCCGCGGTAGCCTGTCCGCGTCTAACGTGCGGCTTCCCGATGAACATTTCAGCCTTGTACATTTTTTTTACCGAGGGTACAGTTAGACGGACTCGATGGTCGAGAGACCCGCGGTAGCCTGCCTCGTCTAACGTGCGGCTTCCCGATGAACATTTCAGCCTTGTAAATTTTTTTTACCGAGGGTATAGTTAGACGGCCTCGATGGTCGAGAGACCCGCGGTAGCCTGTCCGCATCTAACGTGCGGCTTCCCGATGAACATTTCACCTTGTAAAATTTTTACCGAGGGTATAGTTTGAAGGCCTCGATGGTCGAGAGACCCGCGGTAGCCTGCCTCGTCTAACGTGCGGCTTCCCGATGAACATTTCAGCCTTGTAAATTTTTTTTACCGAGGGTATAGTTAGACGGCCTCGATGGTCGAGAGACCCGCGGTAGCCTGTCCGCATCTAACGTGCGGCTTACCGATGAACATTTCACCCTTGTAAAAAAATTTTACCGAGGGTATAGTTTGAAGGCCTCGATGGTCGAGAGACCCGCGGGTAGCCTGTCCGCGTCTAACGTGCGACACCACGATGAAAATTTCACCCTCGTAAAAAAATTTTACCGAGGGTATACTTTGCCGGCCTGGATGATCGAGAGACCCGCGATAGCCTGTCCGCGTCTAACGTGCGACACCACGATGAAAATTTCACCCTCGTAAAAAAATTTTACCCGAGGGTATAGTTTGCCGGCCTGGATGATCGAGAGACCCGCGATAGCCTGTCCGCGTCTAACGTGCGACACCACGATGAAAATTTCACCCTCGTAAAATTTTTTTTACCGAGGGTATACTTTGCCGGCTGGATGATCGAGAGACCCGCGGTAGCCTGTCCGCGTCTAACGTGCGACACCACGATGAAAATTTCACCCTCGTAAAAATTTTTTACCGAGGGTATACTTTGCCGGCCTGGATGATCGAGAGACCCGCGATAGCCTGTCCGCGTCTAACGTGCGACACCACGATGAAATTTCACCCTCGTAAAAATTTTTTACCGAGGGTATAGTTTGCCGGCCTGGATGATCGAGAGACCCGCGGTAGCCTGTCCGCGTCTAACGTGCGACACCCACGATGAAAATTTCACCCTCGTAAAATTTTTTTACCGAGGGTATACTTTGCCGGCCTGGATGATCGAGAGACCCGCGATAGCCTGTCCGCGTCTAAACGTGCGACACCACGATGAAAATTTCACCCTCGTAAAAAAATTTTACCGAGGGTATAGTTTGCCGGCCTGGATGATCGAGAGACC